>NW_010401997.1:65363-76034 GCF_000710305.1 Buceros rhinoceros silvestris
AACAGGCAGCATCTAGCTCCAATTTCTACTCCAGGTAAAGAGCTGTCGGGGCTCTCCAGGGAAATTTTTACATGATCATGTTTCACCTTCCTTCTCCGAGTCCCCCTTTCCTTCCTGTTCCAACTTTCTCTCCTTTCTTTTCCCATTACCGATATTTTTCCAGAAGTGTTTTCCTTGCTTCCTGAGAAACTGAGTTCGTGACCATCTTTCTGCACCTAACTTCACACTTCATGTGAATTAAAGCCCAGCGTACAAAGACCAGCTCGATTTCCTCTGACATCTGGATGTGATTTTTACTGTCGCAGTAGCTGCGAAAGCTGATAGTGTAAGAGAGGGGGAATACTAACATCATCTGAAACACATGTTGACATCGACTTCCCCTGATTTTAACTTGTTAAATCCTGAATTTAGGCTTGAGCGCCTGCTCAGTCTGACTCCTAAACCTTTTAGCTCCCTTAGAGCCAGCCTAGAGAGGTAAGATGACTTGGGGTCTACCTGTGATGCAGAAGGGTCTTGGCCTGGAGGCTGGAGGAGTCAGGCAGAAGTTTCCCAGCAGATGTATGGCTTTATCGTGGCTAAAAGGAGCCCAAAAACCAATCTGAGCAGGAACCCACAGCAGTGGGTCCATAAGGTCCCCACGTCAAAATCAAGACTAGTCTTAACAAGCGAAGTAAACACAGATCTAATCTCTCTTTTTCTCCATCCTTTGTGTATAAAATGGAGGGGATGTTACTGCTTTTCCACTAGCTGGATGGAGATTGGCTCTCACTAGCAGAACTGCGGGGGGAAATTCCAACAGAATTTTATACCAGAAGCTGCGAATTGATGGAAATGTGTCCGAGGAAAGGGTCAGGCTGTGGGGGAATTGGCCCAAAGGGCGTTGTTTCCTCAGTGAAACATCTCTTTCTCAGCATCTCTTCTCTTTCTGGGAATGAAAAAATGTACATATGACTTCATGGTTTCAAAATCACCACCGAGACAACAGGTCACTAACTCACAACAGGAGAGAAAAGTCACCTGAGTCTCTTTTCCAAAGCCACCTCTTGCTTAGAGAGAAGCCTGTGAATAAACCCAGGCTGTTAGCCTTGATTTTTAGACTCTTGCATCAGGTCTTCTCTCTCCTCTGGATATTTAAATAGCGATTTTGAATGGTGTTCTTCATCTATCCGATGTGTATCGCTCTTGCACGATGCCTGTTTTTAAGCCTTTTAGCATGTGAATGAGGAGGAAAAACACCCTTAAAAGTGAGCGAAAACAGAGGGCAGCAACGTGCTTATCCAACCGAGTGGATCCATCTCTCCGTGATTGCATTACCCCAGCTGAAACTGGACGAGTTCCTATAGCTTCAGGGAGGAAGGACAGATGGCTGCCTTGACATGCTAGATTAAAAATGTGGCTGCTCTGGATGCCATAGATAGCTGTTTAATTAATTGGAGGGGAAGAAAACAATTTCAGAGCTCATCAGAATGCCCCAAGGGCATCTCCAGCAGCAGCAGTGCTGGGATCTCCACTCTCACCTACCAGCAGACAGGGACAGGCCAATGGCAACCCTCTGAACCTCTTCCTGGGCCACAACAGTCTAGCTTTGCTGAACTCTACTCTCATCCCCATCCCTTTAGCAGATGGAAATTGGGACAGAGCCAAACACTTCTTTTCATCATTTTGGGACAGAGCCAAACACGTCATTTTGCGCATTAGATGAGAGCACAGGTCTGCTGATGACCTCCAAGTTGTCTAAAATCAGGACTTAGAGTCTGTGGGTGGAATTGTTACACCTTTTCGTTCTTTGCTATGCATTTATTGCACTTTAAAGAATGTTCTGGGATATTTTTATGTTCTTTATCCATGACAGAAGCATCTCACTTTGACCTCTGGATGAGTGTGTTACCACGTCCTCTCCAGGAACCTGCTTGATAATTAAACCAAATCCTTCTAGGAGGTACTGACTCAGCAGCCCCATGCTCTAACAGAGCAGAACTTCACAGTTTTGCGCAACAACTCTGCCATGAGGAGCTGCAGTGGTTGAATTCAGTTCTGTGTCAGTGAGGGAATGATCACTTTTTGCTCTTTGTACAGCAGCATCCACTTCTATAAATGAAAATGTAAGACAAGCAGGTAAAGAGTTAATTGCATTCAAAGCTAATTGTGTAAAACTAATTACTCTTAATTCTAATCTTCTTCTTGCACAGTGGATTGTGTGGAAAAACCCATCAAACCCCACAGCTAAAGTTTGACTCCTACCTGTGGAAAGCATTTCTGCCACCTTACAACTTTCTTTATCATATCGTTGTACTCATGAATAAATACATTTTACTGACCTGTTTTCTCTCTAGACAGCGATTTTGCCATGAGATACATAAATTTATCGTCCAAACCGCTGATTGCGCGGCATTTCTTATGTCATCAATTCAAATGTCAAGCTACTTTATTAACAAAGAGGTGATAAAAGCCCAACACCACCAGAAGTAAATGTGTATTGTTTATCTTGGTCTGTTTAGAGAGTGGGCAGCAGCCCCGTCCATGGATTGTTTCTCTCCAATGACCTGTTGAACATGGGTCGTGGTGACGTGCAGCGGCATAGACAGGAGTTGCCATAAAGTGCCTTCCCGTGCTTCGCCGAGCGGGAAAGCTGCAGAACCCCTGCTCGCTGCTGTGATTGACCATGGGCAGAGTGAGGGACGGATACTTCTGGAGCTCTTTGCCCCGCTGCCTCTCTTGCAAACACGCCTTCTTGTTCCCCATCTCCTGAGGTGTCTTCCCTGTGGTTTGTGAAGTTCTGGTCAAAGAGGGAAGCTCTGGCATGACAGAAGTTGCTATTTGCCTCTCCGAAGATGTGCCTGTGCTGGTAAAAAATCATGCGCTTCCACTCCTGACCCGCTGAGGGGGGTTGACCCTGGCTGGATGCCAGGTGCCCACCAAAGCTGCTCTATCACTCCCCTTCCTCAGCTGGAGGCATTTTTAAAAACAACTTTTTTCCTTTGCTTTTCATTAAGTTCTGTTCTGTCCGAATGGATACGGACCGTGTGCCCTGGCGATCTGTACCAACCCATTATCAACTGTACTGTCTCCTGTGATGGCAACGACATTGCGGGCCAAAGAATTAGGGGAAAAATCTCTGATTTCTGGGTCTGTTCAGAACAGCCTAGGTGCATACCGTAGGGGGACTAACGTATTTTTATTCAAACGTGATTAATCTGTGTTTTTTTAAACTGCCGTATTACTGTAATTGCCCATAGAGAATGAAGTCAGTGCTTGGAATGGGAGAAACCATTTCTCAGAGGGTCCCGAGCCCAAAAGAAATTTGTTCATTTTATGAGTGAGTGAAAATGTTCAGTGGTTTCCCCATCAAGACCAATTTTGAAAGATTTTTGGCTTCTGTGTAGACGAACGCAGCAGCTTCAAGTCAGGCTCTGCTCAATGCATTCACTCCTCGCTCCATCACTTTCTTCCAAGCAAGACATTTTTTAGAACAGCTGTTCTGTGTTACAGATGTTGCCTGGCCAGGTCTTCGTCTATATGCAGAGCCTGAGCGGTTCTCTGAGCACTTGGCTATCTCCGAAGTGACGTTACTGACTTTCATCGGGGTTGAATATGGTTCGGTGTGAATGTAACTGATTGTGTTATCGCACCAGTTCCTTACATCCTCCCTCCAGAGCCAGTTGTATTAACTGGCCACCACAAGGAAGCAGATATTATTCACTATGAAGATAAAGGCTGAGTTTCTAAACGGAGGTTGGGGGTGGCAGAAGTCACTCTCAAAATGCAGCAATCTGAACTTGGGGCAACAAAGAGATAAAAAATACAAATATTTGTCTGTAGATTCTATACCATGGTGTCAGGTCACAGCCTTAACTGGCTGCTAAAGTTTAATGGGCAGCCATTCCCATCTCACCCAGGTCTAAATATTAACGCTGGCTTATTGTAAGAGCAGGGTTGATGGGAGGAGGCCAATAATGCCAGTCAAAACAGGTCAGATGCTGAATACTTCTCGTGAAGTGGCAATAAAAAAGCACTCTGGGATATTTTTATGTTCTTTATGAGGAGGAGAGTCCTGTTCTCATAAATTATTCTATGAATAACAGAGATCTTGATGTGCTGTCTACGAGTTTGTCAACGGGGAAAGAGATTAAATCTTCCAAATAAATAGCCCATCTTTGCTTGGTTGGGTTTATGTATCTATTTCAGATAAAAGATCATTTGTAATGGTTGATATTTACCACAGGCACTCTGTGATGTGACCAGACTTTCGTTTACATGCAGAGCTGAGCACTTGTGTTGCCTCTGAAGAGCTCTAGGAAGATGCTGGGAGCTGATGACAGCAGCCACCACGTAATTCAAGGATCCTACAAACGGTGGTTAAACCGCTGATTATTGTAACAAGTCGCTGGTCACCTTGGACCTGGCAGCTGTCACTGCACTGCTCGCCTGGATGCATCAAAGCAACCATGACAGGAATGGAGAGCTGAACTCAATGCTTAGAGAATTATCATCGACTACAGCTTCTTATGGGTTATTTTCTCTGCTATCCCCAACACCTAAAGACTTCGATGCAAAACTCAGCCCTTCTCCAGCCCTTCAGCAGCGGGTGTGGCACAAGAGACCACCTGAAAGTTATTGCAAAATTTCAGCACACCGCCCAAACCTCTCACTTTCTGCAGTATGTTCCGAGTTGCTTAGATGTCCCTGCTCTGTTGTTTCGTTCAATATTGATTGATATGTCTGTAATCATGGGAAAGGAGGAACTGCTGTAAAACTGCAAAATAATAGGATGAGAAACTGGGGCAGAATGAAAGAAGAAATTTATATTACTGTCTCATTTCTGAATAAACTTCTCTTATTTTCTTCTCTTAGGACAGTATCTCTCTTTAGAGGCCAGAGAGAATGTCATAGAATCACAGAATGCTTTGGATTGGAAGGAACTTTGAAAGCTCATTTAATGCTCATAGAATCACAGAACTATGGATTGGGTTGGAAAAGCCCTTTCAGCTCCTCCAGTACCCCCGTTCCCCAGCACTGCCAGGTCCCCCCTGACCCCTGGCCCTCAGCACCACCTCCACACGGCTGGGAAACCCCTCCAGCCATGGGGACTCCACCACTGCCCTGGGCAGCCTGCGACAGCTCTGCACAACCCCAGCAGGGAAGAGATTCTGCCTCAGGGACAACCTCAACCTCCCCTGGCACACCTTGGGGCTGTTTCATCATCTCTCTGTTGTTCAGAAGTCCATTTGGGTCTGTGGGCCAGAAAGCCTTCTGCCGTAATGCTTCTCTCCAGGGGTGATGCTGATCCAGGCTGAGAGCTGGTGCTGACGTGTGCATCAGCTGCTGGTGATGCAGAAAGGTCTAAAATGTTGCTCCCTTGTGTAAGATGTGCTGCTCTTGCTTTGTTTACACGTGGGCTACTGCAGATCTTTTCTGCAGTGAAGTAATTGCCCTGTTTACAGATAAAAAAATAAACACAACTTAAAGCTCCTGGCCTTGAAATAGCCTGAAATAAAATAAATTATTACTGTTGTGGATTCCTCAGGAGAGGAGGGAGAGTCAATAAGGAGGAGATGGGAAAACACTTCTGAAGTCTGATGATGAAAGGGAAGAAGTGGGTTATTTTCTCTCTGAAGTCAGGAGATGCTGAAACAAGGATTAATCATTAGTCTCTGCTGTTTTCTCGGTTGCTGCCCTGAGCATGACACCCCTGGGTCAACTAGCTGGTTAATGGAGTTACTTCTCCTCCTGCCTGTTGGCCGCATGTCTCTGGTTTCTCTACTGCCCTGTACCAATCACCACTATTCTGGAAAATATTATTTACTGGGATTACTGTCTTTTTGGTCCATTTTCATCCTGGGTCAAGTGAACACATAAAGTGCAAAACAACACGGAATATACGGAGTATGTGGCAATACATGGAATCCACAGGGCTGCAAAGTTGTGAAGCATCCTGGGAAAGATCCCAAAGAAAAGGAAACTCGAAGCAGGAGTTAAAGCTGAAGGGCTGGTCTGTATAGAAAGGGTGGCATGGGAATGAGATGTAGAAATGGTCTTCAAATACCTAAGAGGCAGCTGCAGATAAGGAAGCAACGAATTGTTACTCTCCTGGTAAGTGATGGCCCAAAGCTGCAGCAGAGGAGAGATCAGGAAGCCTCTAGGAGGCCTTATTGCCTCCACAGCAATAAATTGGTGAAATCTTAAACTGATGAGCCGGGGAAACAGAAACCTCCATCACTGAAGGCTTTCATGACCATGTTAGGCAGATGAGAGAGGAATATAAGGTCAAAGGTGGATTATGTAGCCTCAGTTACTGCTACGAGATGTGCTGCTACCACTGCTGTGTGTGATTCTGGTCTCTACAGGTAGACCAGAGCACACGAGAGCTGCGGTGATCCAGAGGATGGATGCGTTTCTCCATGAAGAGAGATTAAAATAGTCTGGGACTCCTCAATCTGGAAAGGGGACGAGAGAGGTTTCCAGCACCATGAAGGCAGCAGCTAAGGTGAACTGCTCAGAAACACTTAGGTCATCTCTGTATATTGTCCCACTTCTTTCTTTCTTTCTTTTTTTTTTTCCCCCTCGTGCAACAGTTTGCCAAAATAAATCTGTTGTAGGCTGAGGTTATTTTCCTTTAGCAAGAGAGAGCAAAATGTACTTCTCCTGCTTTTAATTGTTTTCCATGTGCTGAGAAGCCTACTCCGTTTTACAGAGGTGCAGCAACTCTACCATAGAGCTGACATTTGAGAAGTGTTGGAGGTTTGGGTTTTTGTAAGATTTTTATTACGAGAAACAAAAATGTCTTCATGCACATTCCTGCCAACTGGCTTCTGTCTTAGCACCAGATATGCCAGCCATTGACTCCAGCTTCAAAGGAAGGCAGATTATTTGTTTCACTGGGGAAGGGTTTGGGATCGATCCCTTGATATTGTTTACCATGAGGGTAACAATAGAGACCCTGAGCCCCTGGCCCAGGCTGCCCAGAGAGGTGGGAGAGGCCCCATCCCTGGCCCCATCCCAGGTCAGTTGGCCCTTGGGGCTCTGAGCACCCTGCTCTGGGTGCAGATGTCCCCGCTCCCTGCAGGGGTGTTGCAATGGATCAGCTTTGAAGGTCCCTTCCAGCCCAAAGCATTCCACAGTTCTATCATTCTATGCCAGTATTTAGTCTCGAATCAGAAAATAATTTAAATTTCAGAGATGACATGGAGCTAATCTAACCCAACCCCTTGCCCATACAACTGTCAAAGCTCCCTCAGGCAGCAGTTCTTGCTCCAAAGAGTCTTTGTAGTGAAGATGAGAGGGAAAGGGAGAATGACCGCCTAGACCGAAAGCAGAAGCGTGGGTGACCATTGGGACCTGCCTGCAGGTCCACTGCCCATCTGAGGGCAATGCCACTCTGGTCACCACCTACCTACCCATCACCTCTGGAAACTAAACCTGCCCTGAGCCAGTAGCTGTACAGTGTTTAGGATGACACAGAAGGTAGCTGCAAAAGGGGTTCTCCTTAAGGAGAACTTGAGGACTTGGCTTAAGGAAGTGACTTCTTCTTGACTTCTCCTTAAGGACTTGGCTTGAGAAGTCAAGGTTGGGATTTGTTGGAGTTAAAGAAGACGTGTGCAGCAGAGCCCTTTCCATCAGTGATGACAAGTCCTGCTCCCTTTCTAGGTACCAGAGTTTGGGTCAGTAGATTCACAGAGTGGAGAACATGATTTGGCTCATCCTAACGTCAATGTCTGGCAAAGGGGACTAATAATCACGCTGTAGAAGTGACTGCTTCCCTCCCCTGGCTTTAGGGTGAGGCCATCTTGACTGGCAGAGGGAAAGCTGTTACCCTTAGACATGCAGAGCTGGATTCAGTTGTCTAAACAAGGCATCTAGAGCCAGTTAAGGCATCCCAGTACCTTATCCCTCCTGACTTGAGCTGTGGCTCCAAAAGGGCAGTGGTGTCCTTTGGATTCGAGCCATATCTACAGTCCCATATAGATGTTGCGAATACTCCAACACATCACAAAAGACACTAAGTGCCTATTTAGGCAATTAAATCCTTCCCTTAAAGGCACGTGAGGTAAATCCCACTTTCTAAGTCTTTCAGGATAAGGGATGATGTTCTGGGTGAGTACCAGCGCTTGCCTTCTGCATGAGTAGCATCCTCTAGGTGAGGGGACTCTTGTGCGACTGCTCAGGGCACACAGGCATGATCCTCCACCAACAAGTGTGGTCGTTACTGGATATTTGCTCACCCCTTTGGTTGCAGCAGAAAATCCTTCATGGATAATGGATTGCCACAAGCAGAACCAGGTAGAAAAAGGTTGTGCCTGTTGTGGGAACTTCACAGAAGTCCACCTAGGGTTGAAGAAGTACTTCCAAGTCAAGCACAGACTGTTGGTCACTCAGTGGAGGTCATTCAGTGGAGGAAGCAGGAAACAGAGAGACGAAGCAGAGCAGATCTTCAGGGGAAGATTGCACAGGGATGAGACATCCAACATCGTTGCTCTACCTGTGCACTTGGAGGAAGATGAGGCAAAAGAAGCTGCTGAGCAGCCCGTCTAGTTTCTGGTGCAGAGCATATAATGTGCTTTTACTGGCAGCGAGCATATGCCGACGATTTAGCAGAATATGTTAATGAACATCTGAGGTTGTGGCTGAGCAGACTTTGATAGGGACACTCTGAGCCTCCTACACCAGAGCTTCCCACTTCCCTTGCTTTCCCTGGCTTAAAATCTTCCTCCTCCCCTTGTCTTGTGGTGCAGCCTGAGATCTCCGAGCTTAGCTCACCAGTCCAAGAGCCGCGGTGTTCCTCCTCGGGTGCTGCAAAACCCAGGCCACTGCCCTGTTGGGTGGTAGGCTTCCAACACCGCCTCTCGTATCTGGGATGGAGTCCAAGCCCTGGAAGGGGATGCCTGTTTTCGAGTGATTCCCTCTGAGACTCTGCAGCTCTCCCTTCAGTCTTTCTTTCTTTCTTTTTTTTTTCTTTTTTTCTTCTTGGTTTCAATTATTTCCCTCTTTGAGAGAGAGAACAATAATCAGATGATATTCATATTGATAGCTTGCAGAGCTCAAGGGGAATTAGCAGAGTCTTGAAATCCACATGGGTGGCTTTCAGGCAGGGTGAAACGAAAGAGGAGGGTATTGAGTGATCTCCCTCTCCCGCTGATGACAAGATAGACATTGCGCCTTGTCACATGATGTGAGATTAAAAGCAAATAAATGAAATAAATGTGAAAGCAGAAGGATGCTGTGAAGGCAAAGCTGGGCTCTTCTCACTTCACAGCCTTGGTTTGGAGGCAGCCTCAGAGTGACAGCTCACTGGAGGGAAGACATGAAGTGGGAAGTGCAGGATGAACAGACAGCTCCGGGTAGTGCCGTGATGAGCGTCACAGGGCACAGGATGGGTGCAACCAGATGGGTTGGAAGAGGCTTTAGTGACTGCTGATGCTGTTTGTCTTGCAAGTGTCTCCTGAGCTCTGCGGCACGGGCTTAGTTGGCCTTTGGGCACTGGGTAAGGGGCAGGTACGTGAAGAAAGAGGTCCAGCTCAGACCAGCTTGTAGCTGGCAGTGTGAACAGGCACATAACAGGTAAGATACAAAATACGATGTGATGCTCCTAGTGCATAGGGTTCCCAGGGTCACCCTGCTGCAGAAGAGCTGAGTCCTGGGAAACTGTGAACATCAGACAATTCCAAATTCATCACTATCTCAGACAAAGAACACCAGAAGGAGAGGAACACACATCAGAAACCTGGTGTGACAGTACACTGTGAGTGGTGTGGCTTGTGGTTGGCTCTGATGTGGCTGCAGCTTCTCTGATGTGGCTGCAACTCGCCTGTTGCCTGTGTAGAAAAGCCAGGTGCCACAGCAGAGGAATGGGAGGGCATTCCAGCACCCAGCTCTGCATGATCTGATAACTTTGTCACCAGAGAGTCCCTGCAACAACCTCTTCATCTCTACAGAGAGAGGGTTTATCCCTCAGTGAGACGAGATGGTGATGGAGCTGGCCATGAGCAGACCTCATGGGACATTGCAGAGGGTTGAAACAGCTCTGGGGACAGTCTATGAAGGGGTGGGTGAAGAGCCGCAATCCAAGGTGTGATTCGCAGTTTTTCATTCCCTTCGAGTGCCTTATCCCAGTGCCCATGAGAAACATGACTGCCTTCCCCGGGATGCTAGCCCCTGAGTGTGGTGTGTTGGTCCTTCCCCTCCTCCATGAACGAGGCGTGTGAGCTGCACCACTGTCTTTTTCTGAACCTAATCAGTACCACTGCTGTAATAAATCCTATCCACCCAGGACATAAATTCAGCTGCCATGTGCATTCACCACAGCAGCTTCAGCAGCTTCCTGCAGCGGCTGTGCTTTCCCAAAGCTTGGCAGCTTTTCCTCCTACCGTTGCTGTGTCCTACAGGAGGGACCACCCAGAAACTCTCCTGCTGTTGTTCCACTCGGGCACAAACTGCATGCAAGTTGCTCCTTCTGCAGGTAGATTCGAACCCGGGTGATCGATCTGACTGTTAAAGATCTCACAACCAGCCGCAAGAACAGCTGATCAGCTGGTCCAGTGGCTGCCCAGTGCTTTCAGCTATTGGTCGCTAACTGTTGCTGCAGTGAATTGAGATGTTAAAAAACGTGGGCAGCAGCTCGAGGGAGGGGATGCTGCCCCTCTGCTGCGCTCTGCTCTGGGGAGACCGCCCTGCAGG
>NW_010401997.1:76344-76713 GCF_000710305.1 Buceros rhinoceros silvestris
GAGAGAAGGAAGAAATGGATGATGCTGAGGGTGGTGAGAGCCTGGCCCAGGCTGCCCAGAGAGGTGGGAGAAGCCCCATCCCTGGCACCATTCCAAGTCAGGTTGGATCTTGGGGCTCTGAGCCCCCTGCTCTGGGTGCAGATGTCCCTGCTCCCTGCAGGGGGTTGGATCTTGATGACTTTGAAAGATCCCTTCCAAGCCAAATCATTCTGTGATTCTATGATTCTACAGTTCTATGAAAATATCCTTGCTTTGAAGCTCCCTGTGTGCTGTTCTCCCTCTTGACAACTCCCTGACAGGAGGCTGGAGCGAGGTGGGGGTCGGTCTCTTCTGCCCAGGAACAAGCGCCAGGACGAGAGGAACCGTACT
>NW_010401997.1:76940-81823 GCF_000710305.1 Buceros rhinoceros silvestris
GAGGGGTTTCCCAGCCGTGTGGAGGTGGTGCTGAGGGCCAGGGGTCAGGGGGGACCTGGCAGTGCTGGGGAACGGGGGCACTGGAGGAGCTGAAAGGGCTTTTCCAGCCCAAATGATTCTGTGATTCTGTGGTATCCTAAGGAAGAGCAGATCTCCACAGGGTCAAGTAGACTTGCTCTTTTGAAGATGTGATCCTGGTTTTACCATCTGACACTGTGTTACTATAAATAACTTTTCTTTACCTCTCGCAGAAGGAAATGACCGAACTGAAAGCAACTGCAGTTAAAACACATCAAATGTGTTCTCTGTGGTGGCTCAAGGCTGGAGAGGGATGATCCTGCCTTATTAAAGAGCAACAAATGCATTTGACATAAGCAAATTGCACTCTGGAGATGAGCCATCCCAATCTTGCAACTCCGGCCGAGATTTGAAGATAGCTGGTTCACCATCTGCAGCAAGCAGAGAGTTTTCCACCAGGCTTCCATGCTGCCGTCTCACAGCAGCATCAAAGAGGAGCCAGTGGGAGGGAAAAACAATCCCCAGTTTGCTCTGTTGCTGATGACAGTGGTTGAAGATTTTGCCTCTGACTTGGAGGAGAACACGTGACTCTTCTTTTCCCACGGCTGTAACAGTGTAATTGGAGCTGCATGGAATTGTTTCCCTTTCATAGTAATGACATCAAATTTGACTATGCCCTCCCCAGTTCTGCGTCAGAACTCCCAGTGACTGGTTTTACTGGGGGTGTGTATCATCTGAGAGCAGTGGAAGCAGCAGACCAATCTCTGTGCTCAGTCACAGTGGCGTGAAGGTACAGAAAACTCTAACTGAGTGAACGTAGCCCGTTCTAAAGCGACTGAAGTCCATACAGCTGTGGGGAGGAGTCTGGGTGCAAGCCATCGCAAGCCAGAATTCACCAGGATTTATCTAACAGACTATGGAGATCAACAGTCATGCAGGACGGGTTTCAGCTCCTGCTTCAGCCAACACATGGAAACCAACCTGCCATTGCCGGTAGACAGCAAGAGGTCTCTTGCTAGCAGAGCTTCAGGGCTTGCTTCTGTCATGCATGCAAGGGGAACAGGAGGCAATTTAGGGTGCCCTGACATATCTTAGGCATCCATATGGGCCCAGAAAATACAACACAGGACTTATGAGAGATCTGTGCCCTTTCATACGGGTGGCTGGAGGACAAAGAGGACATGCTAAGGTGTGTCAGGTGACCTTAGATGTAAATCTGGTAAACACAGTCATTTTGACATGCTGTGGAGCAACTGCAGGGCTGCTGAGCTTTTGATTTTGCAAAGTAATCATATTTTCCATCCTGATAAATTCTTGTTTGTGAGGGGAGAACGATAGCTTACTAAGCACCAAAACCATTAGCTCAATTTTCTCATCTTGCTCGAGCAGATGAGCTTTAGTCATCCTTTTAAATTTAAAATGAGTCCTTTTTTCGAGCTCTGGGAGAAGTCCTCAGTCATAGACCCAGCTGGCTTGTTGGGTTCTGAAAACCTCCCAACAGCTCCTGAACATCTTCGTGCATGGAGATGCCCTGGTCTTTGCATGTGGATAGGAATGCCATGAAAAACATCTCCATCTCCCTCCACGCATCTGTATTAGGGCAACATACAATGAGAAGCTGAATGGAGAACATTCCAACTAGAAGTAATCAGCTAAGAAGCAGCCCGCTCCTGGGTGGCAGCTGGTGTGTGGTGAAGTTGGCAGGATAATGGATTTTGACTTCAGGGACATCTCTTTCTTAAGAAGGATCTTGGGGTGGGAAGTGTAGGGCCTCATCTAAAAGCGTGTCTCTGCTGAGGTTCACTGTAGAGGCTCTGTCATGTCCCATGTTGATGTCTTGATGTGCTGCTCTGGGGTGGACATGCTGCTACCTTGTCCCTCTGAGGTTCCTCTACTTCCAGACAGGTCTTTCCTGAGCACCTTGTTGTCTCATGGCTCTTTCCCCACTGGCAGGCAGACTGAGAATAATTTCAGGAGTGACAACTTACAGCTCACTGGGAGCATGGGGACCTTTGCCATACACAGGTGAACAGGATGGTGGGACGTACTCCAGAACCTTTCTGCTGAGTCCTGCAGTTTGGTGGCCAGAGCCGTGGAAATTTCCAAAGCCATGTGAATAACTGAGACAGGGACAGAGCAATCAGACTTGAAAGGGATGGTAGAAGCTCTGCTCAAGGGAACATCACCATGATGCAGCTCAAAACACCCCAAAAGTTGTGGGATATGTACTGTGTTGACAAATTATATCTCCACTTTGAGGAAGAGGGAAGGGGAAGAAAACAAACAAAAAGATTCAGTGAAGGCTCCGTACTTTAGATCCGGACACTTTAAATCTCTATCCCATCTGTTCTGGAGACTGAGAGCGCTGCCTCTTTCGCCCACAAGCGTTTGGTGAAGCACTGGCTGAGAACAGCCCTTCAGCGTGTGTTGTGTGACCACGTAGGGATGAATGCAGAAAGCAGGACACCTCATGAAGTCAAGGGACGTGTGTCTCCCCCAAAGGAATACCACAAACGTGTTCCCTTTCATGGCTGCTCTTGTGGTTCTGTGTGTCCCACCATAATAAAGCGAAGAGCTAAGAGACAACTGGTTCTTTATCCAGTGGTGCAGAAGAGATTGATGAAAGTTTCTGGGAAGGCTGAAGTGCCTTTTTTGTGTGGTCTGGCCTAAAAATATCGGCTGTGACCAGACAACAGTGTTAACATCAGGGATAAGGGGTTGAGATCTTGGTCTAGAATAGGGAAGGAGCCATTTTCAACACTCAAATGCATGAAAGGATTTCAAATTGGCTGCCCTTGCTCCATCCTTAAATATTTTAAGAGACAGACAGTGGAATTGCAGAGTGAGTGTTCTAGTAAGCACAAGGAAGATGGATGAGGTACTTGAAGACAGGAAAAAATGTAATGCAGTACTTACTTTTAAAAAGGGAGAGAAGGAATTATTGATGAGTCAATTTAACTAAAATTTCTGAGCAAAAAAAAATCGAATAAGTAATTGTACTATTTGTAATACCAAGAAGCACAAACTGGCTGCCAAGTGAGCTGGAAACCAGATTTATGGAAAAGAACAACCGGGTTCTGGTAGAAAAGGGGTGGGCCAAAAATGCCCTTGGGGCAAAGAAGGTTAACTCCATACTGTGCTGCGCCAGTGACTGCAGGGAAGGGATCTGTCCCCCTGTTTGGGGACAGATGTTTGGTTTTGGCACATCTGGAGCACTGCCCAGTTTGGGGCTCCCTAGTACAGGAAAGCAATGGATGTACCAAAATGAGCCCAGAGAAGGGCTTCTGGGATGGTTGGAGGGGTGGTGCAATGGATATAGGAGGAGAGGATGAGGGACCTGGGTTTGTTCTGCCTGGAGAAGACATAGAGTAGAGATGCTTGTGTCTTAATAATTACTTGATGGTGTAAAGACAGAGGAGGACTCCCCTGGGAAGGATGTAATAGATGGACGGGGAGCCATAGACTCAAGTTGCAAGAAGGAAAATTCAGGAAAATAATTTACACCACAATAGTGGTCAAGTGCTGGAACAAGCACTTGGAGAGTTTTCTGGGATCTCCTTCCTTGGAGATATTCAACACTCAGCTTCAAAGTCCTGAACAATTTGTCTGTTTTGGGCAGAGGCTGGACCAGAGACATCCACAGATTCTTTCCAGTCTAGATTACTCTTTGAATCTAAGAAGTTCAGATCCCCACAGCTCTGGGCAGTTGGGATTTGTTGGGCAATGGTAAGATATTAAGTCAGTGCTTCTGGAGCAGCTGAATTGACTCTGGTGAGAGAGTTGGGGAGGTTTTGCAGCAAATCTCAAAGTACAGTACCGATGCAAAGGAAGATGCAGCAGACATTTCAGCTGACCTGTTTCAAGCTTCTCACAGCAACTGCTGGGCTGCAGATACCCTTGGAGGCTTATAAATGCTGCAGTCCTGGTTTTGTTCAGTGGAAATAGCAGCTCAAGGTCAGAGGCATGTAGTAACCTAGAATTAGCTGAGGATACGTGTTCTGGCTGTGGACAGTTAATAAGGTAGTTGACCATGAGCCTCTGGGCTGAAACGAGGAGGTTTGATCCCTCCTGTTTCTAGTTACATCTATTTTAGTTTATTTTATTCTTGAGCTAGCCCAGTTGGGTGCCAGTTTTCTTTAAAATAACACGGTCCTAATTGCAATAGTCTTTTCCAAGTAGCTCTGTTCTTAATTTCTGAGATAAAAGAATTCTTGTGGACTGTGTGGAAGAGGCCCAGCTCCTATGGGATACTGATCGTGGGAGAGCTCCACCATTTACAACATAATGAGTTGACTTAATAAGGTCCATTATAGGAGAAAAAAACCCACAAGAGGGTGGCCGAAGTATGCTGAGTGTCTCAAAGGGTATTTGCACCTAAGCCTCATCAGAGCATAGCAGTTATATGAGTTATTTGTGGCTACTTCAATGATGGGACACTGAGCTGACTAATCTGCTCTGATGACAGGGGACAGGCTGCTGATGAGGAAAGACCACAGTAAAATTATAGGAATGCGGTTCAAGGGGCCTTGAGAAATCCTCTAGCTCAGGCTTTTAAGCGTGTTAAATGCGTGCATGCATGCAAACTGCATCTGTACTGGGAATTAAACAGGTCCTGTTCATGGCCCTGGGGTTTGTAGCACAATGTAATTCATATTCAACCAACAGCCCTGCAGCCCTGTGGAGAAGGACTTGGGGGTGCTGGTGAGTGAAAGGCTGGACATGAGCCAGCAACATGTGCTCACAGCCCGGAAGCCACCCATGTGCTTGTGCAGCATGGGCAGCAGCTCGAGGGAGGGGATGCTGCCCCTCTGCTGCGCTCTGCTCTGGGGAGAACCCCCTGCAGGGGCGGGGCCAGCTCGGGGGTC
>NW_010401997.1:82137-99897 GCF_000710305.1 Buceros rhinoceros silvestris
GGGCGGTGAGAAAGGTGGGGAGGGGCTGGTCAGCAGGGGCTGTGGGGACAGGACAAGGGGTGACGGGTGACACTGACAGAGGGGACAGTTAGGTTGGTCATAAGCAAATGTTTGACTCTGAGGGTGGTGAGAGCCTGGCCCAGGCTGCCCAGAGAGGTGGGAGCAGCCCCATCGCTGGCCCCATCCCAGGTCAGTTGGCCCTTGGGGCTCTGAGCCCCCTGCTCTGGGTGCAGATGTCCCTGCTCCCTGCAGGGGGTTGGACTGGGTGAGCTCTGAAGGTCCCTGCCAGCCCACACTGTTCTGTGACTCTATGATAACATCTTCCCTCCCATGAAACAAGACAGCCTCATTCCCCACTCTCAAGTGGGGACAGTCCTTGGCCTGTGCAATCCTGTGCTCGGTAACTCGGGCAAAAACTGTGCCAGGGTCTGTGATGAGACTTGAACAGGATAGATGTGGGACAGCCCTTGAACCAGTGCTCTGCCCAGTTTGGACAACATATCCTTGAGCGAGTTGTGTCACGGCAAGACAGCTGGGTGGGAATTAGACAGATGGAAGTAGCCTAATTTTGAGTGGAATTGGTAGATTTAGTGACAAGTGTCAGAAAAAAACATTAAGAAGAGGTAAAGTAGGGCTCAGGAATAATTTATGGGCAGATTTTGCTTCCCTTCCTGCCTAAATAATTTTCTTGCAGGTCCCTGTTTTATTCAGCCCAGCCGGCTGGTAATCGCTTGCGCGTGGATCTTTTTCACTGAGGCATGAAGAGGATTCAGCAGCAGCCATTCAGCTTGAGTCGCACTTGTTGCAAAAGCTGGTCAGCAAAATTTGGGCACCACGACTCTTCCTCCGGCTTCGCTGATGCATCGGTTTTGAACGACTTCCCTGCAAGGTAATTTTGCTGATGAATGGGCTGTCACTGCTGTTTGTCTTTGCAAACCTGCCCTCAGAGCCTGTGGGGCTGCTGGCGATATAAAGTCCTCTGGAAGCAGGTTTTGATTTTGCAGAAAATGTCTAGATTCGGAGATTTTTATGCAAAAGGAGTGCTGGAATTCAGCAATATGGTGATTTGTGGAAAGCAGAATGATGTTTGGGTGGGTTTTTTTTCCACTTTCATGCACGTCCATCCACTTGTTTCGGGTCACAGGGGGAAACATGTTGAGTTTTGTGCTCTACACTGTCTCCTTTCACGGAAGATGGTGACTCCCAAATGACAAAATGTGTCTTTCTCCATGGCCACGGTGCTGATGCCGCTACCTTATACATCAAGATGCATCTAAATGTTACACCAACAGGGTAAAACTCCTGGTGCTGAGCTTGCACATCGATGCGTGGGGTCTGAGAGCAAACCCTTGGAGCAAATTTTTATCATTGTAGGGAAACTCCCTCTCTCCAGACTCCAGCTCCTTGGAGGAATTCTGTGGGGGGAAGTTTTAATAGGAATTTCTCTGTTGCTGGGGAAATGTCTTTTTCTGTCCCTTCTTGGCATCCTGGAGCACTTCTGAAGCCCTCCTAGACTAGACCTCATCTGCAGAAGGGAGAAGGGAAGGGCAAGACTCAAGACAGAGTATGACTGTCGGTGTGTGGGCATGGGCACCAGCTTGGCACCAATACCATCCCATTACTCTCGTTTGTCCCTGTATAAATCCACTGCAGTGCAGATTTAGCTCGGGGGAGGAAGATTTTCTTGGATTGGAAAATGTCTCTCGCCTGTAACTGATTAGAAAATTCATATCAAATCCAGGATAAAATCCCAGGCCGAGGTTTATTTGGTGTATTCCTGCCTGTTGCTTGTTGTAGAATGACTCTGTTACCCAGTAGGAATCCATGAGGGAAATGCTGGATACATGAGAGGTTTGGAGGTATGTGTGGGGTCCTTCTCAGTTTTGGACACTACACAGAGCAATGAAAATACAAATTTGCTTCATCTTCAAATATATTGGAGAAATCTCATCTTAAAAACACCCTATGGCTGCACGACAGCCTGGAACGACCACCTTAAATCTAGAGGTTTCCTCTGGAAGATCTAAAGGCAGGTAAGACAAACCCTACTCTAACAAAATGGAAAGTGCCATTCTGACCCCCCGGTCTGACTGCACGGGGTTGAGGTCCTTGCTCAGAAAGATGGGTAGGAAGGGGAAAGTCACAGAGGCAGGGGTTTGAGGCAGTGGGAGCATGCAAAAGGAAGGAAATGAAGGAGGTAGGCTGGGGATGGGATATGGAGGCAACGCTGGGAAGGATGGTTACGCATGGGCATGGAGAAATACGGGTTACGTTAGGGGTGGTGGAGTAAGGACCATACAAATGTGACCTGCCTGTAAAAGTAGGCGTGCAGGATAGATGGGAAGGATGGTGGAACTGAAAGGACCTGTTGGAGAAGGCACAAGCAAACTGATTGAGAACAGTGTCGCTGGTCCTGTGGTGCCTGTCAGAGGCCCCCACCAACAGCAAGATGGTCTCAGCAGTCTCAGGCTTCTCGCACCCAGGAATCTTCCCTCCAGCCCCATCCTGGTGCAGCCAGGATCCTGAGAAAGCCCTTTGCGTGGGCTCCCCAAGCAGCTGCAGCAGCCTTGCAGCCAGCTATGGGTATAACCACAAAAAAGCGGCTTTTCTTTATCTTTTTTCTCCGTACAGATGGGGCTGTCGAGCAGGAGGCCTCCGGTAATTGTAACAGATCACGGGACACACTTTGCACTGAGGTTCAGTTGTTAGCGTTGGCTGACCTCTAGGAAAGAAGACTGCATTCTGACCTGCTAATTTGACAATTTGCCCTCCTTCTGTGCCACTGGTTTATATATATAAGCGAACACATTAACTGGTGGTGGTTTGGGAGGACAGAAGAAAGTCCATGCCCCTCTAGTTTCTGAAAGTGTTTTGTTTCATTGTACAAGGTGACAAATGAAACCCCGTGCAATGGAAGGGTCCCACGCTACTCCCTGAACCTCAGTGCTATGCTGGAGGTGTCATGGACTACAGCTGCTGAGTTGTAAATTTGACTGTTGTTGCCTTTGAACAAAGGATTTGGGGAAATACGGGAGCCTGGTGTGGTTAGTTTCCCTCCTGAAAGTGCTGGCCACTTCTCCTGACCAACTGGACACAGCACCAAGGCAATGTCCCAGGAGGGCACGTGGTTCTTTCCAGACCGCTGAAACTTTGGCCCTCCAGCCTCTCCCTGTGGGTAAAACTGGAAGTTGCACTTGCTGTAAGGACATCTCTTGCTCTGAGAAGAACATTGAGGGGCTGGAACGTGTCCAGAGAAGGACAACGGAGCTGGTGCAGGGTCTGGAGCACAATGTGCTGAGGAGCGGCTGAGGGACGTGGTGGGGTTGAGCCTGGAGCAAAGGAGGCTCCGGGGAGACCTTCTGGCTCTGACAACTCCCTGACAGGAGGGTGCAGCGAGGTGGGGGTCGGTCTCTGCTCCCCAGGAACAAGCGCCAGGACGAGAGGAACCGTCCTCCAGTTGTGTGAGGGGAGGTTGAGGTTGTCCCTGAGGCAGAATCTCTTCCCCGCTGGGGTTGTGCAGGGCTGTCGCAGGCTGCCCAGGGCAGTGGTGGAGTCCCCATGGCTGGAGGGGCTTCCCAGCCATGTGGAGGTGGTGCTGAGGGCCAGGGGTCAGGGGGGACCTGGCAGTGCTGGGGGAATGGTTGGACTCGGTGATCTTAAAGGGCTTTTCCAATCACAATGATAGTATCATAATCCTCATTTCTTGGAGCCTTCCTTGGGCTGCAACAAGCTCAGCACCTTCTCTTGGGTCCGTACAGGTATACTCAGGCTCCTGTCAGGTCGCACTCATGAAGGGGGGCTTGCACGGTCTCAGCCCCAGGCTGGGTGCGTGCAGCTCAGGGAAAACAGCAAGTACTCCTGCAAAACATCCCGCCTGCTCCAGAAGCAGCCTGCAACAGGGCCTGCATTCCTTAGCTTGAGTGTAGGAGCCACGGGGACACCTCCATCTGCGCCCATCACCCTAGGTTTCCTTATAGACCACAGACACGAGCGTCAATCCAGTCTGTGGGCACAATTCATCTCATCATTTGTTGAAGATCCCCTACACCACTTGCTTCTTTCCGTCAGTTATAAAGGGAACCAGCGCGGTGGGTTCAGCTGGAGACTGCTGTGCTGGTCACCGTTAGAGAGCTGATAAACCCCAACATTTCTGTCTCAACTCCCTGCCTACACAGGTGGCATAACGGCATTTCCTCGTTTCATCTGAGCGCGTGTGTGCGTGTGTGCAGGGTGGTGACGGGCGCAGCATCCGAGGGAAGACCAAGCTCAAACAGAAGATCTGCCTCCAAGTAGCATGAGAATGTAGTTGCTGTTTCTGATACACTCCCAGATCTGTGGCTCAGGGTCGAAGGTGCTGCATTACTGCTGGTGGTGAGCACGTTTAATCTAAAAAGGTTTATTTTATTTTTTTCTCTTCCCAGCCTTTTGAAAGCTTCAGCCTTCAAACAAAAGGAGAAAATCAAAATTTTAGCATGTGCCAGGGACCCTTGAGGAAGCTCACGTCCTTTTAATATTTCACATATTCCTCCTTTTATTTTTTTTCCTGTGAAAGAGTCAGGCACAACCCTGCCCATGTCTGCAGGCTGCAAGCGGGAGACAGAGGCCGTCAGCCTTGGTCCCATCAAGCACAGGTGGAAGGTAGCTCTGAACCATACATAGTGCCTCCAACCAACTGCCTAACACCAACCACACTGTCACCCTGAACTGCTTCACAGAGTGATGCTGTCCTCCGTTTCATCACCTTTTCTCTCCTCTCCTCACTCTAGAAGCCACGGCAGACCAGACCTGAAACTCAGCGTCTTCAAACAGTCTCAGGAAGGAGAACGATGGCCGTTTTCTTTCACTGACAAAGCGAATGTCTCAGGGAGCAGCATGTCAGGCTGTAAATTAAGCATTTGCCAGGACACAAGCAAAAAGAAAATTAGTAGTAAAATATGAAAAGTGCCAACATTGATTTCCCTTCATTTCAACAACCTGCTGGGATATTTATTCTCCCAGGGAGCAGTTTGGCTTCGCCCCCAAGGCCAGCACAGGGCTGGTATGAGGAGGGGAGAGGAAATGCTGTGGTTATGAACCCCAAGGGGGTCATAAAGAAAGTTACAGTATTTGCTTGCGGAGCAGCTGCTGGTTTTCTTCCTCAGCCCTCACCTCACCGAAGGATGAAGCCTCGAACAATAAGAAATCTGTTGGAGAGGTGCGCTGGGTGGAGGTGACCTTCACACGTGTGGCCCCGCGTGAGTCAGTTATGTGGCCCATCGCCGAAGGCTGGGTTTTGCCACCACAAACGGGTTTCTTCGGTGTGGGGAGGATGTGTTGGCCGTGCATGGAAAGTTTCACGCTGGTGAGGTTGAACATTTTCTGTTTCTACCTTCCTTCGGCTGTTTTGTCCTGTAAGAGCTATATCCGCTTTGAAAGAGCAGTTGAAGCAAACACCCGCTCGTTAACGCGGTGAAACACTTCCAGCGTTTTCCCCTTCTCACGGTGAGTTGTTGGCTTTTTCTTCCTTCTTTGAGCCAACAACAGAAAATAAAATCTTGCCGTATTTCTCCAGGACAAGAGTAAGGGAGATCATGCAGCTTTAGGATATGGTCTGATGTCCTCAGCCCAGCTACAATAGCTCACTGCTGCATCTCCTCACGGTTACTGCTCCAGAGCCAAGCGACGTTTGTGGTCCAGGTCAGCGCTCTTCCCACCTTCAGTGCGGTCAGCCAGCTTAGCTGAAATGCCTACAAAGGTGGTTTCAGCCCACACGGCTGACTTGGAACCTTAACTGGGGCACAGGACATCTCCTGGAAGTATCTCTCTGTACTTGCTGGCTCTACAGGAAGCCTAAAGGTCTGGCTTTGGCCCAGGTGGGATTCATCTCCAGCTACATAGCGCTGAGTTTAGATGTCAGCAGGACACCTACTTGTGCATGAGATGTAAGTGGTAATTAGTGACAGTATCAATGATATCAGTGACAATTAGTGATTCAGCTCCTAAACACTGGTGGCTAATGTCATCTGAGGCACTTCATGGTACTCAGACAGGAGAGAGAACCGAGGCACAGGACCTTTCTGCCTAGATAAGCTGGGTTGTACCTTTGTTTGCCATTGACTGGAAAAGAAATTTAGATTATCAGGGTGTGGTTCAGCTGTCAAAACGCAGTTGCTCGGTGCCATCTGAGACTTCCTCGGGTAAAGTAACAACTGTGGGCACCTCCACGCAGCCTCTAGGCTGAGAGATCTGAAATGGTGAACTGAATCTCAGGCCTTGGGGCTCTCTTCTAGAAAGCTTGAGTTAGTTAAAATAAATCCGATGCTCAGTCACTAGCCCCCAGCTACAGAAGAGACCTACGGACAACTTTGCAAAGTGTAGATAACGTGGCATCAACGGGTGCCCAAGAGTGATCATGTGTGAGGACAGTTCTCCAAGTGGTGACTTATCTACAGCCCTGGGAGGACACAGCATCCATGAGAAATGGATGAGGGATTTTAACAGGATGAATGAAGTTGCTTAAATTGGAACTTGGCCAGGGCAGCGGGGTTAATTAGCTCCGCTACAAAAAAAAAAAGACATAAGGGGGGTTTCCATTAGAGTCAGGACTTCAGTTTTTCACGTCTTTTGAAAGGTGCGGGAGAAGAAAAGAAAAGGACACCTTCTGTAGAAGTGTAGACAAAAACCACCATGGGTTGGTTGAGCTGGGAGCTGGTCAGATAGCTGGTGTTCCACTATCATCTTTCTCTCATGCTCCATTAACCCTATCTCGTTGATGGCTTTATACCGTATCTTTGTACCATCTTCTTTGATTGCCTCTGCAAGTTTGCTCTGCGCTTGAATTCCTTGTCCTGCAAGTGTTTACACCCGTTTCATCAAATTAATGCTCAAAATTCTCCTTCGCGCTGATCCAGTAGACAGACAGGAGCTGGGCTGCTGACCTACGAGTCCGAACACTGCCTTTGATTCTGACCAAGAACTTTTTGCAGTTTCTTTGACACGTCCTTCTGATCTGTGTTTGCACCCTGCCAAGCTCAGTGGAAGTTCAGTTCACTAGAAGTCTATTAAAGCCCTCCTTTGGCCCGTGCCCTTCACGCCTTCACACAGCTATATTTCGGTCCATTCGCTGCGTGTTTGATTTCCTCTAGCGCCTTTGCAGATATGGAGCTCCTCGTGCGTACCCAGGCTCACCACGCCTCGCATGGAAAGGTTGTCAGGGTGCAAGCTGAAGCGTTAATGATGCTGTAGGAGAAGATCAGCATTTTTGTGGAGCGTGTTGGAAGGGAAGAGACTGCTGCTTCCCAACAAATGAACGTGCAGAAGACCACTTGCTAGACCGGGAAAGGGGGAAATTGGACTTGCAGGGACTTCAGTTAGAACACTGGACTTGCATTTACATCCCCAGCAGCAAGATGAGGTGTGAAGTTGGTTTCTGTGGATGATTTAGTGGTTGGCAAAGGCTGGAGGTGGTAATTGGTACCATTTGTGCTGATTTTGTCAGCATTTTCCCCCCTGCCCAATTGGCTTGTGTCGGCTTTTAAATTTTTTTGTTTTGTTGTTATTTTTTCAGTTTGGGGGAACAGAGTTGTGGTTTCACATTCTTGTTACAGACCAGGGCTGTGATTTATTCTGGGTGGAGGCTGGAGGGGAGAGCACAGGGCAGGAGGTTATAACTGGACTTGAGTTTCACATTAGATTAAAAAAAATAAATAAATTGGCCGGAACAGTAGCAGAGCCAAGTCATTCTATTTCACTTCACACCAAATTTAGTAGTGTAGAAGAAAAAAAATTAGTTCAATTTCACAAATCTGTGGCAATTCCTTCTTTCTACCTTAGGTTTTCCTCCCTTTCCTCAGTTTGTGTGTACTGAGAAGAGGTGCACGTAGCCTTCAGCTGTTCAATCTGGACCTTAAAGATCATCTAGTTCAGATCATGGAATCACAGAACCATTTGGGCTGGAAAAGCCCTTTCAGCTCCTCCAGTGCCCCCGTTCCCCAGCACTGCCAGGTCCCCCCTGACCCCTGGCCCTCAGCACCACCTCCAACCGCCTGGGAATCTGGACCTTAAAGATCATCTAGTTCAGATCATGGAATCACAGAACCATTTGGGCTGGAAAAGCCCTTTCAGCTCCTCCAGTGCCCCCGTTCCCCAGCACTGCCAGGTCCCCCCTGACCCCTGGCCCTCAGCACCACCTCCACACGGCTGGGAAACCCCTCCAGCCATGGGGACTCCACCACTGCCCTGGGCAGCCTGCGACAGCCCTGCACAACCCCAGCAGGGAAGAGATTCTGCCTCAGGGACAACCTCAACCTCCCCTCACACAACTGGAGGACGGTTCCTCTCGTCCTGGTGCTTGTTCCTGGGGAGCAGAGACGAACCCCCACCTCGCTGCACCCTCCTGTCAGGGAGTTGTCAGAGCCAGAAGGTCTCCCCGGAGCCTCCTTTGCTCCAGGCTCAACGCCACCACGTCACTCAGCTGCTCCTCAGCGCACTTGTGCTCTAGACCTTTCTCTATACCCTTGGTCTGGGATGGGGATATCCTCCCTTGGCTCTGGCAGACCCCAGCTTGTGTCAAGGATGAATGGAGCTCCAGGGTACCGCACCAAGGAGAAGTGTGCTGCTAGCCCTAAGGCAGAAGTGGATCTGAGATGGTCAGCTAGATGGGCTGAAAGCCCTGGATGGATGCAAGCAAGGCTGTCTGGACAGAGCTGAGGACACACCGAGGCCACTGCAATTAGATCTTGGACAGCACTGAAGGTCACTTCATTTAATTTTGATTTTTTAGAGGAGAAAAACACCACACTTCTTTCGATAGACTTGACATAGATATAGTTACCAATCCACAAACATTCCTCTAAAATTGGGCCTTTCAGGTGAAATCACTGCATAAACAGAAGTGTTTATAGAGAAATTACCCTGGCTGAAGAGCTGACTGTCTGGGTCAGGAGCCCACATCTACCTCCCTCTGCACCAGTGCAAGTCACCCTCTGAGCATTGGCTTCTCTGCTTTTCCCCATCAGCTTCTGAAGCTCAGTACACGACAGTTAGCATGGACAAGGGGCTTTTTCAGAGCAGGTGGTTGGTGGAGGAGCGGTAGGAATGCAGGTAAATCTTCATCCCTCTTCCTCAGTTACTGGACACTCCGGATCCTGGGGCAGAAGGCAGTTAAAAAGGGAATGGATAGAGAACTATCAAGAGTGGGAGTCTAAGGGGAGATGGTCTTGGTGTTTTGTTTCTTTCTCAGGAACTCAGGGATGATCTTGAATTCAAGGGTCATAAGGATATCACAGAACGGTGGGGGCTGGAGTGGACCTCTGGCGATCACCCAGTCCAGCCACCTGCTAGAGCAGGGTCACCAGAGCAGGGTGCCCAGTGTGGCATCCAGGTGGGTTTGGGATCTTTCCAGAGCAGGAGACTCCACCAGCTCTCTGGGCAGCCTGGGACAGGGCTCCCTCACCCTCACAGCAAAGAAGTTTCTCCTCATGTTCAGGTGGAAGAACCCACATTGATGGGCACTACTGAGGAGCCTCGCCCATCCTCCTGACCCCTCCTTTAGCTGCTGATCACATTGATGAGGCCCCCTATCATGCTCCTCTTCTCCAGCTGAACAGCCCCAGGGCTCTCAGCCTTTCCTGGGCACAGAGATGCTCCAGCCCCTCCTCATCCTTGTGCCTGCTGCTGGACTCTTCTGTAGAAAAGTGGACAAACAGCTGTGAACTCACAGGTTTTACACCCTTCACAGTCATGAAGCAATTAATTAGTCATTATTTCCTTGGCACTCCTTGGTGGGCAGAGCGCTGCCAGGAAGGGAGCTTTGCGGATTGGCGGCTGAGAAACTCCAGATCTCTAAGGATGGGGAGAAAGCATCTTCCCATCTTCCTTTCAGGGGAAGAAGGAGACCATGCATTCTCCTGTGTCCCTTCTGTAGGAGAGAGCACGGTAGAGAGAGGGTCTGCTCTTTGCCATCTGGCACAGAGCAGCTGGAGTTCTTCTCAAGTCTTGAGTTTTGGGTTCCTTCTTCAGATCAACACACTTTGAACTTGAGATGCAGTGGAACTGGCATAGTCATGGGTCTTGGTGGATGTTTGAATGCGGAGTAGGCAGAGCCTTATTTTGGTTCTTGACTATCTCACTAGCTGAAATGTAGACCTCAGGTGGGCCGTGTCCTCAGAGTAAACTCCAGTTCAGGGACTACAACCAGTGTGGAGACGGCCTGGGAAGAGCCAGATCCTTCTTGTCTGAAGAAGGGAACAGTATGTCCTGGTCCCATCCTAGGCAGAACCAGCCTTTGAGGATCCTCTTTAGGTGCCTTTGAGCAGTCAGGACGTCTGCTTCTCACTGGAGCTGCTGCCCCAGGTGTTCGTTGCCCTTTTGGGCAGAAGATACTTACCGACTTAACAAAAAGCATGTTACTGAGTCTCATCTCTTCTTCTCCCTCCGTTCCTCTGGTCACTAATGATAAATGACATCACTTCAAACTGGCCATTCACAGAAGATGCTGCCCCATCATCCAAGGACAAAAATTGAGGTGTTCTTTCAATGACGCAGTCAGAAGTTGACTCGCTTGCTGGCTTGTACCAAAAGACCTGGACTTGTCCTCCACAGACACTCTTCATGCATAGACACTCTTCTTCTGCTGTTTCTGGAAGATTTGGGTGAATCAGTGGGTGAATCACTTCAGCAATTAGCTTTTCTGGGAAAAGGAGGGCTTCCCCCCCAACCCCCCCCACTTAGTTTTCTGCCAGACCAGCAACCGATGCGATACCACCTAAAGCTGCCACGAGTGCCAGAGCTGAAGCAACCAAGAGGACATGTCAGTGGCTGGAGAAAGGGCAGAGGTACCAGTACGGTGTTTGTGGCAGCAGAAGGGTCTCTGATGGACTGGAACCCACCATGACACCCCATCATCGCCCCAGGGGCAAACAGCTTCTATCAGATTGCACCATCGTGCCTTGGTTTTCCTTGGCACCCAAACCCACGCAGCATTATTTTTGCTCCTGACTTCTACAGTATTGCTCAGGCCTTTTTCCAACACAAATGTGAACCCTGACGCTTCACGTCCCAAAGAAGATCTAAACTGGCATTTGAGTGGTTCTTGAAGCTGAAGGAGGGAGGGTGTTTTCTTTCTTGGAGGGAACAGAAAATGTACTGGGAGGTGCAGGTTGTGAGAAAGTCTGTTGGAGAGCGGGTTAGGAGGGGAAGAGGAGATGTCTTGCACCTGCAGGACATTTTCTTACTCCTATCTCAGGACATGTCCATGTTCTGGTCCCCACCTGGCCAAACTGTAGGTGGGGGACCACTGAGGATGGGTGTGGATGACGCTAAAGGTAGGGAGGACATGGGCTGGGAGCTAAGATAGGAGGAACAGGGTCTCTGTGTGTATCACCATCCAGGTGTGTTGAGTGTGACCAGGGAAGGACTGAGCCCAGAGGCAACGACCTGTGGACATTAGGGTATTACATGTAAGCAAGGGCTAACACTTCAGGCTGGTGACTGGGGCTTTGGTTTTTATTCTTTACCCTCTCTTTTAGATTCCCACTTTTCCTGGCCTGAGGAGCCGTGTCCTGAGAGCTTGCTTTGGAGTTCACCGAAATCAAAGGGTGACTTTCACTTTGCTGGCGGCAAGGCCTGGCTCAGAGCTTTGGGGGTTTCTCTCTGCTGCCTTTAATAAGGGATTTTCAGACTGTTTGCCTCAGCCTTTTTTGGGGGGTTTTTTTGTGCTTGGCCAATGCCACAGAAGAACGTGTGATATTTTTGTGCTCCCTGCTTCACCCACAGCCCCACACACACACCCCTTTGCCCCCTTAGTCTTCATGTGGGCATCAAAGCCCACATATGACATCATAGTGACTGCCAGAGGAAACCCCCCCGAGACGAGTGCGTGCGCGATGTTGGTCAGGCTGCTGCTCGCACTGTGCAGGAGGAATTTAACAGATGCCTCAAGAGTTTAAACCAGAATAACAACCATGTTTGTTTAGATTAAAAAAATTTATTTAAAAATCTGTATTCTGCCAGAGAGGGTGGGATGGGGATTTGGGAGGGAACTAATGGTCTGGGTTTAAAGAAGAATCTGTCAAGGCCTTTTGAAATCCCACTCCCTGAAATAAACAGCCCTAAAATGCCCTCAAAATAGTAAAACAAACAAACAAACAAACAAACAAACTCTGTTCACTACAAACCTCTCAGAAGTGGAGGGAGATGAAGTCACATCCCCACTCGTGATTTGGTATCGTAGGGTTTTGATAAGAATGGGATGCCCAGAGTTTGCAATGACCAGAGAAGCTTCCAGAATGGTTCCTGATAGGGGAGGGTCTGGCTGAGACATGTAAGTTGTCCTATATGTGCACACGTAGACACGATTTACAGGTATGTGTTTGCCAGCAGATAGGTGTGTGTCTATGTCTACGTGCTTGCTAGACCCAGCAGCTTGTCTTAAAAAGGGCTTGATTAATCTAATCTAATCTAATCTAATCTAATCTAATCTAATCTAATCTAATCTGCTCCTGCAAAAATCCCACCCCTAGAAGAGCTGTTCTGTTCGCACAAGCTGTGAGCAGAAGCACTGGTCCAGAGTTCCACTGTGGGACTAGGAGGTGTCTAACCCTTCCCAGTTTGTCACTGGTGGCTGTGTGGCCAACGACTGCACAGGGCTGCCCAAACCTGGCCCTCATCCTGAGGATAGGTAGACCCATCCCTGAGTCCCCTAAACTGGTAATAATCCAGAAGAGTCTATTTTGACACGGAGAGTTTTGGATTTCTCCCCTTTCTTACCCTTCCTTGTCTCCATTTTTGCAACCAGGAACAAACCCCTCTACTTTGCCCATTTAAACTTCTTGTTTCCACCCTGTGCTTGCCCAAAGCACGGACCAAATTAGGTGAATCTGGACTGCGCCTCCCTTTCACAGAGCTGTCAAGACTTTATCACCGCAGAAACAATTCTTGGGGCTCCAGAAGCCCAAACAGATTTGGGATGCAGAAGGGTCTGCTTCACAGTAATTTATAAGGATTGCTAAAGAGATCAAATAGTAGGGAAAAGAGCGAAGCTCTCCCAGGAAGCGCTAAGCAGGGACTCCCTGATGAGAAAAGGATATGAGGGAGCCAGCTGATTGCTAAGGGAAAGCCCTGGATTGTAACACTGTGCTACAGGGGGAATCAGCCTTGAATGATCTAATGGTCCCTTGTTGCCTTAGGAAAAAAAAAAGTCTATTAATTTGTTCCAGTTAGTTGTTCATACAAGAGAAGTTGCGGAGGAAAATGAGCCAGAGGAAAGAAAAGACTGCTGAAAAATATTTACTTCCTGCAGGGTGAGTGGTTTTGGAAGAGTGATTTGGAAGAAGTTCTAGCATGGACCAACCCCTGCACCCTCACGAAGGAGGACTACTGCAAATTTTTCTGTTGGATCTCACCTAAACAGGATGCCCCCTCAAATCTAGAGGGAGCTCAAGGTAAGTTGCTGAGGCTCTTTGGATATCCATGGGTGGGGTCTTCATTGCGGCTGAGGAAAGGTAGGTGGTACGTTGGGACTCTGATCAGGACCTGTGGGTAATATCTGCCAGTGGATGTTGGGGAAGAAGCTCCAGGGCACATCCTTGGCTTTGCAGTTCAATGGAGATGGTCTTTGATACCAGCAGGTCTAGGCAACACCTCAAAGAAGATGTGGAAATGCTCCCTGACTGCTACGGGTTTGATCAAGGCCTCTCCTTGATGCTGCAGATCATGGTGTTGCTGTTTACATCTGCTCCTCTCTACCACAACTCTGACTCAGTGGCAGCTCCTCACCACAACCTGGACACCTTGCTGCAGATGTGAGGGTTTGGTGATCCCGTACTAAGCTGGCCAGTTGCATTGTAGACTAAGAGAGGGTGTAGATCTTGTTGTCTGTATCTGAGGCAATGGTGTGGCTGTGAAACAGAAGAGGGTCAAAAGACAGGTCTGGAAGTGTCATACACCAAGGATCAGAGAGCAAGTCGGCAACGTGCTTGTAGAAATCATGATACATTAAGTCAGATGTCCCGAACTCCTCTGCTTTGCAGCAAAGCACGTGCTGAGCTCAGTGTGCTGAGCTGAATTGGGGACCAGTGCCTGAAACCACAGGCCCTCTGTGGGAAAGCTCATTAGCTCTTCCTGCCTCTGCTGCCTTTTCATTCCTCACGGCTGACTTCCAACCCATGCTAACATCTCCCCGGCCACAGCGCCCATCCCCGATGAATTTGAAGACAATGCTGCTCTTAAAGAGCAGGAGGGGTCATTACGGGATTAACAGCTGACCTTCTCTCATGTGTTTTTATGTGCTTGTGTGCCTCCAAGGACGAGGTTTGTACTTTTTGTCCTGTTTAGAAAAACATGCTTGACCATATTTTATTTTTTTATGGAGTGCTGTAGGTTTGGCCAAGAGGAAAGCCTGAAGCAGGGTGTCACTGAAGTGGTAAACAGGGGAGGAGCAGATGTTTCTTCCCTTCTGCAGAGAACACGAGGCAAAGGAGAGAGAAATAAAAGAGGAGAGAGCCAGAGCTGCCCAGGAGGGAGGAATGAAGTGTGGTGTGATCTAGTTTGGAAGGAGCTGAAAAGATCTTGCCTGCTTAAATTAGAACGCAGCTCGACAGATCTAGAGTGTGCCTGTTTTCTGCGTGGGGCCCCTCGAAATGCTGCAGCAGGACAGAGATCCGGCAAAGCTAGTTATGCACAAAAAGGAGAAAGAAAGCTGGGAAAGAAAGCCAGGAAATAATAATTTCCTGAGCATGAAGATTCCTGGGCACCGGGTGACTTGACCTTCACGGCCCAAGTAGTGTATCCACTGTCAATGGTCCATGCTTAGTTCTGTAAGGGTAGGTACGGGATGAAACACCAGTGAATGGCCAGGCTGAAGGAGCAGCCCAGGGAAGCCTGATTTGGACGTGCTTGTTGGCATTTTCCACTCAGGTCTAGATGGTGAGCCATAAAGAAATATCTTCTGGTTTTCTGGTCTTACAGCCATGTAAGAGTTGTTGGAGTCCTTCTGCTGGGCTGTAGCTCAGGCTTGGTGTGGTGAGACCACCTCTGTGTTTTCTGTGATGATGGTGGGACGTATAAGAGTGAGGTTAACCTGGTTCTGTTTGGTCCTCTGAGGTTTTGAGACAATATCTACATCATGAACTGCATCCATCTGTCAAAGAGAAATCTTGTATGAGAAAGAAGTGTTTGGGGCTACTGTGTCTTGTCCTCACTGTCTTCTGTTAGTCTCACCAAGTGGGAATGGTGCACAGAGTTGACGATAAGATCTGGTAAAAGAGGAGAGGTCAAAACTGAGGAAGACATCAGTTTTGAGTAGCAAACCCAGTGCGGTGGGGATGTGACTGCTGTGGGTTTTAACACAAAAGTCGGTGAGAAAGGGGAGTTATTTAAGCTCAAGGACAATGTCAAAATAAAGGCAGACGAAGATAAACTGAGCACAGATCAATTCGGAGGGGAAATTAGAAGGTCTCTAAAAGGTAGAAAATGGATGTTTTGTAACAGGTTCTGCAAGAAGTAACCAAGGACAGATCATGGCCACTTGTAACATGGAGCTCAATCGGTTTTGGAATGGATGGTGGGTGCTTATGCACTGAACCTTGTGGGCTGGTTGGTCCTTCCTTTCCTTACTGCTGGGAAAACAATGTGTAGGAGATCGAAAAGTGCCTTTGACTAAGACAGGCATAAATGTAATTGTCCCTATAAACACTAGCAATGAGCTGAAGAACTAAAGAACCCCAAGGCGAAAGGCCTCCAGGAGCTGAATAAAATAAAAAAGACACCCCTAAAGCACAAACAGAAAGAGTTTGACAACCTCATTAGTACAAACAAGGTACAGAAAAGGCTAGATTTCCCCAACTCGTTTATTCCAGCAATTCCTTCTGAAAGCAAGTGTTGTATTTCCGCCTGAGTGCAATTTCCTTTCACATTTTTGGTCGGTATTTCACAGCTTGTCCCTTTGTTTTGCTCCCCCACCCAAAGCCCTGAGTGAAGTTGGTTGTGGATGGTTGAACCAGTTGGGTTTTTCTCCCTCCAGAGGTGGCTGCCTTTCAGGAGGAGCTGAAATGATAATGACATGGCTGTAGAAAGGTCCGTTTATCCCTCCGGTCTGGGCTGGACTCCTTTCTCGGCAGAAAGGCACCTGGACAGACAGGTAGGAGTCTCCAGGACACAAACCAGAATATGAAGGCTGGTCTTCCACCCTGAATTGCTCTCTGCGGCTTTTTAGACAGCAGCTGCAGGGGAATTAATGGGTTAAATGAGACACTGCTTTGTGTGGGTGCCACAGCACCAAACTGGGTGCCACCATAACCTGGGGTGTCTCCAGCAATGGATGGGTGAGGTTTTAGTGCTGCTTATATGCCCATCACCTGGGCTTCTCCCTGTGGCCTCAGGAAAAGCATTTTTTTGTCTTAGGAGTGTCTCGACTAAAGAAGAGCAGATCTTAAATCAGTGGAAAGGTTAAAGAAGGTCTTGTAACGACTCTGTGATGCTCAAATGCAGATACATGACTCAGCACACTCATTTAATACCAACAGGCAGATGGTTTCGCTGTTACAGCTCGTCGCAAGAGAGGTTTTATCTGGTAACCCAGTAATCTGAATTGTATCATTCTGATACTAAACAATGAGGCAAATTCAAGGGAGGCAAAGGCTAAACACAGCAGTCCCAACGGCCTCTGCTTTGTTAGCAGATGATTTTGAATCATGCTCTCATACGGGCACTGGATTCTCAGCCCAGTATAAACCAGTGCAGCTTTACCGAGGTCAAGGTAATATGGTCAATTTTCCCTGCTGTGAGTATCCAGCCTGAAGTGCTGCTTAACCTGCAGTTCTCATTTTAACCGTGTGAATCACGAACGCCGTGATTCCAGTAAGAGGCTGCGCCTGCCTCGTATCTAACGAAGCGATTGTGTGTAACTGCAGACAATCAGAAGCCTTCGACCCAGAATGCACAGCAGCAAACCAGCTTGCCTTTAAAAGAGGTTCCAGTTAAATGAGTGGTGAATGCAAGGGTGGTTTTGTGCTTCTTTTTTTATTTTTTTTTTAATCTTTTTGTGGGGCTAATTGCAAGAAAGACGCTCATTCTGAAATGAGGCTGTTTTTTTTATATGAAGGATTGCTTTTAATTAACCTGGAAGTCTCCATTCTCCATCATAAAGTCCTTCTGCACATGCAGAAGAGCTCTGTAGGAATCTAGTCAGGATGTCACCTGAGCCTGCAGCCAAGGCATCTCAGGTCACATCCGTATGTTTGCTTTAGCCATCAGATGAGCTTGTGCTAAGGTGCCAGGCTGGAAACGGAGGGGTGGGGCACAGACCCAGTGATCTCTTACAAAGCCACGGAAACAGAGCCTTTGCTTCATAATCAGACCAAGCGATGCCTTCTAACGTCGGTTTCCCTCTAACAGACTGATTTCTGCACCTCCCTTTCTTCCAAGCTCCCTTGCACTTTATGAGTGCACACATTTCACTTTTTTTTTTTTTATTTCCCTTGATTGACTTGAGCTGGTAGGAAGCTCAGACAATCACAGAGTCATTGAATGCTTTGGGTGGGGAGGGACCTTCAGAGCTCACCCAGTCCAACCCCCTGCAGGGAGCAGGGACACCTGCACCCAGAGCAGGGGGCTCAGAGCCCCAAGGGCCAACTGACCTGGGATGGGGCCAGCGATGGGGCTGCTCCCACCTCTCTGGGCAGCCTGGGCCAGGCTCTCACCACCCTCAGTGTCCAACATTTCCTTATGACCAATCTAACTGTCCCCTCTGTCGGTGTCACCCATCACCCCTTGTCCTGTCCC
>NW_010401997.1:99976-105769 GCF_000710305.1 Buceros rhinoceros silvestris
TCCTAAACAGCCCCTCCCCACCTTTCTCACAGCCCCTTTCAGCACTGACAGGCTGCACTAAGGTCTCCCCACAGCCTTCTCTGCTCCAGGCTGAGCCCCCCCAGCTCTCAGCTTGCAGTTTTTTGAAAAATGCAGCAATTTTGGGGTGAAATACGGTGTTTGACAGGGCACAGCAACATAACAGGATGTCATCTAACAAAAACTGAGAGAAACTAATAGAACTTCACCTTTGAGGTTATTTTAGGCTGTTATTACCAAAATTAGAATAAAGACAGGACAGCAAATTTTGCAACAAAAGAATAAAGAAGTCGTAATAGAACATTTAAGAGCCAGAAACTGTGTTTTATGACCACACCAAAAGAAAGATCCATTCACCTCCATATCTTTTTTCCATCGCATGATTATTAATCCGGTGGGGATTTAAAGGAAAGGGATTATACTCACTGGATTAGTAACATTATGCTTCCCAAATTATAACTCATAAATCCAGGTGGGTGGATGAAAGCAGAGGCAAATTAATCCATGGAGATGACATTTGCAAATGAAGATGGCAATGTGAGTGATGGATTTGGAGGTGAAAATACAAACGGTCCCCGCACAGTTCCTTCTGTCTCTGTGCCCACACACCCTGCTGCAGGTGGACATTGGGCTGGAGGCAGACCGTGGGATGCAACCAGCCATCCCATATTTCGGGGATCTGAATGGGCTTCTCAGGGCTCTGGAGAAATTCAGGAGACCTGCCTGTGTGTCGTTTCTTCTTACCTGGGGGGTTCTGGGCAGGTTACATACCCTGCGTGGAAATGGAGCAGAAGCAAGCTCTGTTGCATATAAGCATTAAATCTGCTTTCCTTGGTTTCCAGCTTTCCTTCCATGGAAGCTCTCAGCCTGGTTGTGCTTTTGTCACTCTAATTACTCGGTGAGTACATTAGATCCCTGCTTTTCATTTTCGTTCATTCTCTTTTGTTTCGACACTATTTCTCGCTGAGGAAAAGGCATTTATTTCTGGCTGCTGGTCTTACCACCTAATGACTCACACTTGTCACTTTGGGGTGCTTCTTGCTGAGTGGGTAAGAAATGTTTTCAGGAAGCGCTGCTGCTCTACCAGACTCTGGCAATGGGTCAAGAAGGGAGAAGTGACTGTCAGGAAAGAAGCACATCCTCTGCTGATGGGCATTGTGCTTGAGTTCAGGCCAAGCATCTGAGTCCACTTAGTCTTCTGATTAAACAAGAGAACATGTCTGTGGGGCTTCATGCAGTTTGTCACCATGGAAGGGGCCTGGGATAGCGTAATTTACTAGGAGAGGAAATGCCTATAATTGCCAAAAGATCTTATTGTAGGGGCTTATCAATAGGGTGAAAAAATGAGAGACTGGTGGTAATAATACCCACGTTCCCCCCATGTGGTTATAATACACCCACGTGTACCCACGTTTACAGTAATTCTATTGTCACTATGTGTTAGGAATCTCTGGGCAAAGTTGTGTCTTTCTTCTTTGGGTTCATGCAGTGTCTAGTACAGCATGTGTGGGAGAACATGAACAATCCAGACTACACATGGGGCTTCAGGACAAAATAACCCCCTAAATTATTCAATTAAGACGTATCAGCTTCATTCCTTGAAGAACAAACTGTATGTGGAGAAGAGATGGGCTGAGGCAGACGGGTTATCTTGGAGCTGATAGATGTAAGAGCATTGATATAGATGATGTACTGATGGCGATATGATGAAGAGGGGTGGATATGTGCCTGGGGTATGCGCTAACCCCTGCCTGTAAGGAAGGTAGGATGACTTCCTCCTGTCTGCCTCTGCAGGGGAGAATTCAACCCCCGGATGAATCCCAGCATCTCAGTGGGAGACTGACCCGACTTAACAACAGAAGTCTTGTCTTTTGCCTCCTGACAGAGGAAGAAGTTCTGTCGGTCAAGGTGAACTTAGGGACACAAACCCCTGATCTCTCCTCCTGCGGAGAAATTCAAAATGCATGAGGTTTAGACAAAGGAAAGTTAATCTCCTTACATCCATGAGAACTAGTCCCTGGCTTCCCTGCAGCAGCATCCCCCAGGTGCTCAGCAGGGCTTGCTAAACAATGCAAACAAATTAGTCACTAACTGGCTCTTCATTTGCTCCAAATATTTTCCCCTATTCTTTATCTGAAATCTCCGCAGCTACACAGAGTCATGTAATTAATCCTTCTTCTTTCTTTCTTTTCAGGCCAAGATATATTTTACAATGAAAGAGCATTAGAATTTCCCACTTTAGGGAAAAAGAGGAGTGTTATTCCTGGCTCAAAAAGCTGACACGTTATTAAGCTTCCTGCATGAGCCCTTAAGCTCTTCTGCTCTTGCACAGCATGTTCTGTCAGAGTACTTTGCCGTGGGCATCAGACTTACGGCTTTAAAGAGCAACTCCAAGTTACATGGGGGAAGATGTCATGAGTCCTAACCTGCTGCTTTGGGCAAAATCGTGCTTCTGGCCGATTTGTCTGTATTCAGTGCTGGTGAAATAAAGCCACAACAGGGTCTTGAATGCTGTGCCACCATCATCTGTATTATGCAGATACTGGCATGATCTGATACAAAGATGTTGTTCACAGAACTCCAGACTGGTGGGGGCTGGAAAGGACCTCTGAAGATCACCCAGTCCAGGCCCCTGCTAGAGCAGGGTCACCAGAGCAGGGTGCCCAGGATGGCATCCAGGCGGGTTTGAGATCTCTCCAGAGCAGGAGACTCCACAATCTCTCTGGGCAGCCTGGGCCAGGGCTCTGCCACCCTCACAGCAAAGTTTTTCTCCCCATGTTCAGGTGGGACTTCGTGTGCTCCATTTTGTGTCTGTTGTCCCTTGTCCGGGCACTGGGCACCACTGGTAAGAGTCTGGCCCATCCTCCTGACCCCTCCTTTAGCTGTTGATCACATTGATGAGATCCTCTCTCAGCCTTGTCTTCTCCAGCTGAACAGCCCCAGGGCTCCCAGCCTTGCCTGGGCACAGAGATGCTCCAGCCCCTCCTCATCCTCAGAACCTCCGCTGGACTCTCTCCAGTAGTTCTGGGTTTCTCTTGAACTGGGGAGCCCAGAACTGGACACTGGACTCCAGATGTGGTTTTGTGGAGCAGGTTTGGTTTGTCTGTTTAAGCTGGCCTGATGGAAACAAGAGTAGTTGGTACTCAAGCAAGCTGCTTGGCAGGTGGATGTGCGGGAGGAGAAAAAGGACCTGGGGGAATATCATCAGTAAAAACTTTTTTTCTGAGGAAATTTCAACAGTGCAAAGTAAGAAATAATTTCTCTAGGCTTTCACATGGATTTAGATCTTTAACTGCTTCCAGATTTTGGAAATCTCCCATATGGAACGGGCTTGATACAAACATGGCAAGGACAGAGAAATGCACTCACTAGCAAAAACACAAAGAGAGGTATGTAGAGGGAGCTCTTTAGGAAGGTGTTTGCGTATCCAAAGCACTGAGAATGATGACAAAATCTTTGCACTTTACTACAGGGAGCACCTCTCAGCATCTGCTTAAATCTGGAGGATGGACAAGTGTCTTCTGGCCCGTGCAAGGCTAATGAGGCTGAAGATATCTATAAATAAATACTATTTACCAGGGAAGAGGACGTTAGTTGAGGAAATGAATAATTTCAAAGGGTATAAACTAATCAGAGATGTTTGGAGAAGGAAGGCGCTCATATAATCGGATTTGATCCAAAGGGTAATGCAATCAGATGATAATGAAGGCTGGTTGTTTATCACCTGCTCTGAAAGAGTTGTCTGGGAAGACAATACAGAAAGAAAGAGTTTCATGTCTCAATAATAAGAACCTCCAAATAACCTCGTATAGGTTTGTCGGGTTTAGAGCCAGATGGGATAATGAGATCTTCACATGTGACCTCTTGTATGTCATTGTCCTTCCAGTTTCACAGTCGTCTCTGTGCTGACTCTATTACATTGGGTTTGATGGCAATAAATCTTCTGGAAGAGGATCGAGTTTTATTAAGATCCGTGAGTCAATTCTGTAGCTGAAGTTCCCAGAATTGCCCTGATTTAGAGTCCTGGAGAGTTTGACGCCACACTTACAGTAATAATAATGATAATAACAAAAAATTGTTTCTCAGTTTTTTATAGTGCTCTGTGAGATCATTAGAAACGAACCTCTGTGAGGAATCATCCTGGCTTATAACTAAGTGAACTCTCTGTGGTCAATTTAGAGGCTGGAAGAAACACAAACCTTGTTTGCTGATCAAATAGTTTCTCCAAACGTGTGGGGCTTGCAGTTACTTGCTGCTTTTTGCATCTTGCAAAAACCCCTCTTTCGTGTCACTCCCTAGGATTTTGGTTGAGAAGCCACCTCCCAGCCAGCAGCATCCAGCTGGCATCTTCATCTGACTTTCATTAACCCCTGAACCCCACCTGGATGCATCCAATAAAGCCTTTATTTTTATTTTTTTTTTTTACCATCACACTCAATTCTTACTGTTGAATTCTCGCTGCTGCTCAGACCTGGCATCTTTAGTAGGTGAGTGGTGTCTTAAAATATGCTGTGAGTCCTCAACGCTGCACATCTCGGTGGCGTTCAGCGTCCTCCCATCGACCGAGCTCGCAGGCAGGCTGGGGAGGGAATTACTGAATTACCCGTGCATGCAGTTGCCTTGGCAGTAATCCCCGTGGCTGTAGCTTTGAATCACACCAGAAACAGCTCATCCTACTGAGGTAAATTAAGTTCATTACTCTATAAAGGTTGTTTTGAAGGAACTTCAAAAAATGGAGGCCTGCTTTACTGCAGGCTTTGTTTCTTTTCCGCTATCAGAGTCGGGATTCGCCGGTGCCAAACACCCAATAATTCAGAGATGGTTCTTGCACCATTAGCCTCTTGCCTCCCCCGAGCCCAGCTGCCCAGGACCCTCATTCACTGCTGGGGAGCCAAGGTGCAGGAGGTGGGGGATCACCCATAGAGGCCATGACAGAACTAGAAAGGTGATTCAGATCCTACAAACTTGCATCTGGGCCTCCCAACTTCATGTTTTCTTAACAATCTTGCACAACAAGTGACACCCTGTTTGTCACAGCCCACAAGGCTGTGAGCCTGTGTTGGAAGAACACAGCTTGTAAAGCACATTCAGATCATCCAGGCATGTTTCCTCACAAGCGCTTTTCCTTCCAACGATATAAAAGGCTGAGCAATCCCAGTTCCCCAGGGGTCACCTTCCCACCCAGCAGCATCATACGCTCCAAAGCTGAGTAGTTTTCCTGCACTAGATGTGCATTTCCTCGTCTTGATGTTAATTCTCTTTACAGAGACTATAAAATAAAAGCAGCTCAGGGACAGAAGAGGAAACGGCAGTCCTTTGGTTTTGGAATCCATGGAATATTTGGGCTTATCTGAAGTAGTTTAACCATCAGTATTGAAAGAGACTTTTTTTTGAGCATTAAACTGTTTAAGAAATGTTTTTGTGATCTCCTGAAAAATGAACGAACAGGCTGTACTGTCTCAAAGGGATGCTGAAATATGTGGTCGCATAGAACCTCACCCTGCTTTTCAGTGGCCAGACGTTTCTCTTCCTGGAAGGCAATAATCTTGAGATAGCTGCCTTTTTTTTTTTGTTGGGAATCTGGGGTGGTTGTGAAAAGAGTGTGTGTGTGTGTGGGGGCACGAATAATGATGGTTTATTTACAAGAGCAACATCTACGGGTTCTTTTGGTATTGCCTTTGATAAAGGAACTGCAGAGCTGTGGCTGATTTACTAGACTGCACATGTCCAATACCGAAAGCTCACAATTTGTCTGCTGTAGCCCGGCTACATGGC
>NW_010401997.1:105817-106815 GCF_000710305.1 Buceros rhinoceros silvestris
CTGCAGTGGCACGTGGACTCCTAAATGTGTTGGTACAGTAGCAGATCTCAAGTCCCAAAGTCCTTCCAGTCCGGACAGAGATGGAATCTTCAGGCTGGAACTCATGCACGCAGCACCTAAAGGTGATGGTGTTCCTCCCTTTAGGTACCTGTGTAAGGGTGACAATATCCTGGAAAGAGACATTAAACAAGCTTGTACAACTGTTATTACATGAATGGAATTACTGGAGTACAATAAAACCTTGGAGGGGGGGAACCTACACTGTTAGGGTACAAGGGGAGACAAGTTCCGTGGAGGCGGGGAAGTGTCTTTCCTTGCACTAACTCCAACATTTTGGAGACGAAACAACTGCGCATGCGCAAGGCTGGGGGTTCACGCTGCGGTCACAACGCTGGCGGGGGAGGAGGGGGGCAACTGCCCAGGGCCCCCGACCCATCTCTGGAATCTTCTGGGAGAAGAACTGCGCATGTGCCAGAGCCCAGAACCATTTCCCAAACCTTCCAAGAAGAGGGACTGCGCATGCCCAACCGCGTATTTGGATTCCATAAAAGGCGCAACACCCAAACGCTGCACAAGTGTGCGCACGTACTGTTGGGGGACCCGGAGCGACCGCAGACATCTCTGGACAAAAGATCCCTGGATCCAAAGGTGAGGACGGTTCTCTATCTCCTTATTTCTTGCTTGTTCTCCTCCTTTTCTTCTGTTTTCTCTGTTTGTCGTAGTGGTGGACAAGAAGCCACACCTGTCATGAAGCACCGGGCTAAAGAAACTAGTGAACTGTGCTATTATCTGGGACAGCCGACAAGGTTAGTACCATTGATCCTGAAAACTTTTTTCAACCTTTATGGATGGTTCATATAGGACCAAGACAGCCTCTGCCTGGCCTGTTTGGTTACACAAGGGCTTTATTCGCCCAGGATTAATTCAGTGAATTTTCCCAGAGCTGATTTTTTATTTTTATCTTTCTGCAAGCACAGAGATGCTTTGGAGCTGATAAT
>NW_010401998.1:0-9498 GCF_000710305.1 Buceros rhinoceros silvestris
TTATATATAAAGTGCTTATCACCGTATTGATAAACATTCTTTGGAGCCACTGAGCTCCTGCCATCCAGCCTGTGCATGTCACTGAAACTGATAAATAAAAGCCCCCTCCACTTTTAGAGTCTGGCAGTTTGCACCTGCCAAATATGTGCCCACATTTTTGTGGCCACAAAACGAGTTATAGATGTGAACCTCAGTATGTGCCACTTCTACTCCCTGGTTTATATTCCCGCTGAGGTAGTCAGTGATGCAAATGCTCTCGGGTTTCACCAATGAAGTGCAGACACAGATTTTCTGACTAGTACTTGCTCTTTGCAAGCGCATCCCACTGCACAGATTTATTTCAGTAAGATGAGAGAGTGTGGGTCAGAAGCAGGGGAAAATAAAATACAGAGCAGCTACTTTATGACCCACTCAGCGTTTATGTGACTCTTTGCTTTTACAGTGTAATTGTGATCACTCTTAAATACAGCGTTCCTACACCCGTGGGTCCGACCTGCTGCTGTGGCAGGTGGGATGGTGGAGCAGGTTGCCATCCTGCATCAGGATTTTGTGACAGGGGACCTGATTAAAAAAATGCCCACTATGTAGTTGTTTAGTAGTAGGAGTAAAGGTGTTAGCCAAAAGGAGTTACACTAAGCAGTGGATTTTATATATGTTTAACTTACTGAGAGCCCCAGTGCCGCTCTGCTCGTCAGGCTAGCAGGCTGACCCCTGAGACACACCAAAGAGTTTCCACTCCGTTGTTTCTCCCAAGAAAGCAGCTTGCTGTCTCTGGAGACATTCACATGAAATGTTACCAGCATCCTCTGTTCTTCTGTCCTTGGACGGCTGAGCATCTTTGATTGCTCTCAGGCAGAGCCAGAGGTGGAACCATCATCAAAGCTATCACTTCTGGCTAAGTCTCTTCAAGATTTTTAAGTATTAGGTTTTTTTCCAGGATGAGGCTTAGTGAGTTAGACCAGTGTAGTCATACAGAAAACATCTCAATAAACATGCCAGCATGCAACAAGACGACGGCGTCGCAGGGCAAAGCCAAGTCTATCACGGCTACTATTTGAAAATCACGTTAGAGCAGTCTCCAAGGCATTAAACGTGCTGTTCAGTCATTCATGAGCCAGGGGATAAGGACACAGAGGCACGGTGACGGTGACTGAACATCACACCTTCAGCGTGTTACTTGGTGCATCATGGCTTCACTGGGTCTTTAATTACCCATTAGTGTAGCATTTCTCAAAGAACAGCCTCCAGCTTTCCCTGTGACCACAACTATTGCCACGTGGATTTTGTAGCGCTTTTCGTCATTGCATCTCAATTGTTCCCTCTGAATATATAATTAATTTGATTGCTTTCCTTTTTTAGAGACACATGAACATTCACACACCCTCAACAGTTTTACAGCTGTACCCTAAAGCTATTTCTCAGAGTAAATTATAAACCTATCTTTATAAGCAGTGTGTGAAATAGGATTTTTGATTTCTGTTTTAGACTTAATCCTGTTTTCAGTGAAGCTCAGGGCACAAATATAGATGAGTTTCATGATTGGGAATTATATTCTCAGGACAAAACTGACTCAGAAAGTCAAGGAGATTTGCACAGCTGATTTTCTAGATCCATCCGTATTTTTAATTGACGATTTGGTTTTTAGGAAATGTATTATCAGTATGTTAATATTTTAACATCAGTGGTGATGAAAGGGATGCAAACATCTTTCAGGAATAAAAATCACGGATGGGGCAGTACATCCTGTACCATGGAAAAGTGTAACTCGGCAGCACCCTGGCTAATACTGCAACGTATGAATACGCTTGCAGAGCCATTAAATGTAGTTGGTCTTGGTTTGATAGGGTTTCTCCATGAGTAGTGTTCTCACTAAGGGCTTTGAGGATGTCCACGGTGCATCATGGGAAAACTGAAGGTCTAGGAAAAAAGCCGTTAAGCTGCTGGTCTCTGTATGGGATGGTTGGAGCACAAATGGCAGCAGGAACTGGTGTGATCAGAGCCGTCCTGTGCGGTTCTCCAAGTGCAACAACTCAAAGTACACAGTAAGGAAGGACTTGGTGTGAACCACCATGATGCCCTGTAGACCCAGGTCATCCCGACACTGCCATTTATTTTGGCCTTGCAAGATCCACTTCATGGGTTGGCCATTGGTTGGTGAACTGGATGCATTGGGAGGAGTAAGAAGGAGAAGGACAGAGAAAGCTGATCAGGGAGCATCAGAAGAAAAGACTCCTAGGAGAAGAAAACCTGAGAGAAAATGTGTGGATACAGCTGGGTAAATTGTTTGAGGATCAGAGAAGTACATTTGAAATGTTTGGCAAAGGCTTGGAGGAACGAACACCTGACTTCTGTGGTGCCTCCCTCACCATTTTGGATGTACTGTAACCTGCTGGGTACAACACAGGAAACATGGGATGACGTGGGATCTCACGCTTGGTGTGAGAGGCTTGGAAATGTGGAAGCATCCTTTACGCAGACATGTTTCAACTAAATACTCCAGCTTTTTCATGCTGACTTTTATTGTTTTTTTTCATGCCACTTCCCCATCCTGCAAAACCGTGCTGTTCATCTTCTCATCCAAACTGTGACAGAAGAATGTGTGAAATCCCGGCATCCCCGTTGGAACAGCATTTCCTGGGTTTGCTTTTCAATCAGGGCTTCTCAAAGAGGACAACGAAGAGAGTCACTCGGAGTAATCTGTGCACCAGGGTGTCTACAGGTGCAACCAGAGACCCGGGAACAGAGCTGCGCACACAGCAAAGCATACGAAATAAATCAGTGCAAGCTAGAAGACTTGCTCACCCACCTTGTCTTTGCTGACACGAATCTTGTGTATGTTTCCACTAGATTAAGCTGTGATTGTCAGGACTGATTAAATATTTTCTGTTTTCCACTCTGAGGAGATGCTTTTAACAATTTTTAAATATTTTACCTGAGCACTATGGATGCTGGCTGCCATTAGTAATGAAATCTGTCCAGTGATGTTTGGATTTGACTGAAAACATAGAATTCTGTCTTTTTTTCAGATACTCATTTTTTGTGCATGAAGTAAATGAGTGGTTAGTGGCAGAAAGATACTAGAAATAAAAAGAAACCCCCAGCCAGCCAGGTCACAGAATTTAAACGGATGTCATACTGTATGCCGAGGTTCCATGTGAATGCTTCACCTGTTTTTACCCATTTCATTGCATCTGATTTTAACCGCTTTTCACTAACCTAGTCAGTGGGTTTACGTACAAACGCCTGTCATCAAGAGCCGTGCAGGTTACACAAAGTGTGGGGGGCTGGGGGCAGTATCTGCACTGCACGCAGGAGTAAGCTTATCCTTGCTGGGGTGTCTTCAGGCACCTGCAAATGAAGAGGGGACACTGGGGATAAACTCACCTCTTTGGACCTTCCAAAAGCCATAGTTGCTCCCTCCTCTGTGGCTGATGCAAGCCTGGCTCTTCCTCTCTTGTCTGTGCATTCTCAGGGTCTCCCTTCAGACCTATGCTGTCTCCCAGCAGGTTTTTTTTCCTTACTGGTCCAGCAATATCGCATTCAAGCTTTTAGGCAAATGCCATCCACCCCTGGCTATTTGTTACAAATTCCTTTGATTGGCTTATTCTAAAGACGCCTGTTAACTTTACCTCTAGCTGAAGGACACTAATTTTCTAGCAGAAGCAGCTTTTCTTGTGATGGTTCCGGGAGCTGCTGTTCTACTGGGAAAGTACTTGCTCTCCCATTACGCATGTGCCCTGTGGCACCCAGCTGTTGGGCTGGCTGGTGTAACAGCTACTCACAATAGATGTAACAGCTTAACTTCTGGGTGGTGATCACTCCCAGTCAGTGTGGATTGGTAACTAGTCCTGTTGAAACTGGAACAGTTATCCTCAAATGACCCATGCAAGGTTAAGTGTCTCAGTAGGGAGATAAGAAATGGCAAAAATAATAGACACGTGAGTCTGATTCGGGTACGATAGTCAATTTTCAAATGGAAATGAAGATGAGTTGAGAAAAGCAAAAACTGCATTTTATTTAGATTATCATGTTTAAAAAGGCTGAGGAATCTGAGAGCACTTGGAAAGGAATGAAAGGACTTTTTAGCAGAGCTAGAACAACTCGTTTTAATGAATTAAAGATTTGGATTAAATTGTAACAGACATAACAAATAGTTAAGGCATTAAATAATCATCGCTGGGCCTGTTAGCAGATTTAGAAACTTTTCCTCTTTTGAAACTATACATTTTGATGAAGTATCAAAACCAATTAATTACCCTTTGAAAAGATGGGTGGATGAAATCCCCCTTTTGCAGCTCAAATCTGAAATAATTTTCTTCCACGGTTCTTTCAGCATGTCTCAATGCTTGCTGAATATCTGAACAATTTGGCAGATTTTTCGTGTAGCAGAAAGGTGGTGTTTTCTTGGATTTAAATAATCGTGGGCTTTCAGCTGCTTTAATGCCATTAGCTAACATTTCCAAATCTTTGCTGTGTGGACAGATCAATGGCTTTATTAATTTAAACGCTGCTTTAATGCCATTAGCTATCATTTCCAAATCTTTGCTCTGTGGACAGATCAATGGCTTTATTAATTTAAACATATTACTCCCCTCACCCCACCCCATTTCAAATCTGGCTTTTGTTTAAAGCACTCCATAACCTCAGCCTTGTTCTAGGTTAAATGTGATATTAATCAAGCTGTGGATAAAGGCCACATATATGAGTGAAGCTGTGTTTATTAGCTTTACTGAAGCCTTTGATTTGGTCACACATTCTTTGCTCTTAACAAAGCTTCAGAATAATACAATATGGGTTTTATGTCAATCCCTAAACTGGTTATCATCATATTTAAGCAATAATGGAAAACAAACTATGTTCACTATGGTGGCATATGATCTGATTTTAAACTCGCTGGTGCAGGTGTTCTTGATGGTATGCGTCTTCTACAGCTCTGGTTGTTTTCTTTGGAAATGTCATATTCAATATGTGTAGACAACTGGAATACCTGCTTTTGTAAATAGCTTTTTTTTTTTTCAAATAAATCCCTTCGTTAATTATAAAGTTGAATTTATTTGTACTTTGCAACTTATGCAGAATATGTTCCGAGGAAAGAAAAACTGAAAATGTGCAAATAGGTGTTTGCGGGCTGTATCCACATGGTGATGTGAAGAGCTGTTCTGAGGCTGTGTGCAGGTACAGCCATCCTGATGCCTAGCAGGATTTCCACCTGCAGGCTGGCTGTCCTACGGAAGACGTCACCCGCTTGGTTCTGCTTCTTGGTGTGCTGGGTATAATTCCTGCCCAGGACAGTGCAAATCCCAACTGGATCCATGAAGAGAAGACTACAGTTCCAGGTACCATCCAGGAGAGAGGGGGCACAGGTGCCATCAACGTGCAGAAAGTGAGACTACTTGTAGCCCTGGCTGTAAGTACCTGCCCTTGTGCTGCAAGAATAGGGAGCAGGGGGGTGGTGGGGGAAAGATGTGATACTCTCTTTCAGGACAGCAATGTAGCAACAGACCATTGTGCATTTTTATATTCTGACATTGTAACAGATGTATTACAACCCATTATTATATCTGTGAAGAATGCGGCCGCCAGAGCTCAGAGCAGGCTTGCGCCTCCCGCAGAGAGAGTGGGTAGAGGTTAGCCTTCGTCCACGTAATGGACAAATTAATGTTATGCCTGTAGGGCAAGTTTCAGGACTTTGTTGTGACTTGGTCTCCATGTCCATTTTCTACTTACATGGACAATAATTTCCCCAAATGCAGGGAGCCCCAAAGGTTAACATAGTTTTCCCTTTGAATAATAAAACTTTGCAATGTATAGCCACTTACGTGGTGCCCGAGACAGTGACTCAGTCCATTACAATGAGCAAACCTGATTAAGAATATAGCATTCTAAATTGCTGGCACCTTTTTTTCATTTTGCCTTCCCTTGCCAAGACCCAGGGACTGGGTGCTAAAGCTAGAAAAAATTCCAGTTGTAAACAGTGCAGTTTTTAACAGGGGTGGTAAAGATCTGGGACTGGCACCGAGAGGCGTGATGCAGTCACTGGCACATAAACATTTCATGCTTCGGCATCAGTAGGTGCACAAAATTACTGTGATAAAAGAAAAAGACGCTTTCCCCATCCTCTGTTAGAATTCTTCCATTAAAGAGCATGCACTGGTTTATACTGGAGGCTGGGAACAGTGGACCTAAATCTTTTAATTGTTTAGAGAGGGAGCTTCGTGGGGTTTCTGAATTTTGTTTTCCTAACCATTATACTATTAACTAAGTCCTAAGACAGTTCTGTGTAATGTTATTGTTTCCAATGATGCCTGCTACAGTTGTCTGGATCTCTTTGTGACTGGCACCTGCTTTGATGCCCTCTCTGTGGCTTTGAATAACAAACACGGACTTTTTAACCCTCAATCAAACTATTTTTTAAAAAGCAGAGGAGGGAATTTTTCAAAAATGCCAGTTTCCAAATATTTTCTGGAAGAAAGTCTGCATTAATGTTCAGCACAGTTAATCTCTGCAAAATATAATAGCTTCCATGCAGCCACCCTCTTTGGTGGAGCTCCAGAAATGCCTAGGAAAAGCAGTTGGATTAGGAGGTCTCTCAGTATTGCAGTTGTGGCATTCCAAAAAGTATTTGCACCAGGTAGTATGGGGCTCTGCATCAAAATGAGAGCTGGAGATATTTGGGGATGTTACAGTCTGAATTTCCATTGTGTTTTTATCCGTTCTGTAGAATCATTCAGGCAAATTTTCTTGCAATAAGACTTCTTCACATTTTTTGGTACATCTTCCGGTAGTACCTGATTTTGTATCCATCAAGATAAAGGGGATCAAGTTATGGCCTATGGAGCCATGTGCAGTCTCCTAGAACAAGTCATCTGGTCAAGAGCCTGCTCCAGTGAGTGTGTCTCCCAGGAACCTCCTCGAAGTCAGTTGGGGTTGCACCTATTGCTTTGATGAGATCAAAACCATATTTCTGTCTTTCTTCGTGTCCCATGGGACTTTGTCCATCATACAACATAGCTTGAAACTGAGAAGCAGCCAAGCAAAAACACGGCTGGGAATAGGATGTCATTGCCAGAACAACATATGTGGCTTCCAGCCAGTGGTCTCAGGCCCTTCGCTTGACAGACATTTTCCCAACAAAATTCTGCATCAGTGCTGATGAAGACAGGCCATGGCAAGGGGACAAATGTGTTTGAAATCCTGCCTTTCTTATGGGTCTAGGTGCCTACCTGCAATCCTGAGATACACCTTACGTAAAAGGGCACTTGTGTCCCTGGAACTTCATTTACAGATGCTGAAGCCCAGTATTTTGGGTTTGGGCTTGCTCTTTTCTGTGAAAAATGTTGGTGCTAAGGACTACAGCTTGACCGGAGGCAGAAAGTGGGTGGCCACTCAGACTGTGGTTCGCAAAGTCACCTTTCGCTTCTTTGAAGAACACCCTGGCCATTGCAGCTGCTGGTGAGGCCGGGATGGTGCCAATGTTCACCCTTCCTATTGAAGTGGGGCCTTTGTGCCGAATGGCCAGAAAAAGAGTTAACAGGACTGAACGTTGAACGTTCTAAACTTTATTTCTTTGCAAGGTCATCCCCAGAAGCCATTACAGCATGATCTCTGAAGTGTCTCGGTAAAGTTTGGCAGGTCACTTCCAGACAGCAACAACAAACCTTTCAAGTGCTGGACTGCCCCGTCCCCCTGTCTCGCTGTCTCTCCATCATGCTCACTGGAATGAGAGCAGCAGGACCGGGTCAGAGTTAAGGTTGGTTGCCAAATTTCAAAGCTTTCAAGACCTCTTTATTTCATCACTACAACATCGTAATAACACCGCTTTAAATTAGCTGGTAGGTATTTACTAACTGAACCTTAGTACAATGCAGGGGCCTCAGGGGCTGGGAATATCGTGGAGCTTTGATCTCCATAAACCCTTATTAGCACAGGTACTGATACAATTATCTGCAGGGTCTCTCTACATACTTACCAGCTAGCAGTCCAGTCAACAGATTAAATTACCTCATTTATCATCATGTGATCTGTTCCTAATTAGTCCACTCCAGTTAATGGTTTCTTAAAGCTGTCTTTTTTGAGTTATTTTTTTCAGAAACACATAAACCACTTGAAATAACCTCTTGAGGGTGGCTAAATATATTATTTATTTTCTGGCATGTTTCCAGGCAGACTTCATTTACTTCGTAAGATAGGCCCTTGCTCTCAGAGATGGAGGGCACAGAACTGTGTTGTGATGATGGCAGGATCTGATAAAACCCTTTTTAACACATCCATTACGCTGTGCTGGCTCATGGAGTCTGACATTTACAGTTCTGAAATGAGTCTAAAGACAGCTAGTTTTATCTCTTTCCAGGAAAGCATAACCATGACTCTTACTGAATGGCTAGTACTCCGTGAGCAAATGTCAAATTAGATTTAAAAGTGCTGTTTGTACTCCTAGCGTGGATTGGAACAAAGAGGAAATGTCAACGGCTTTACATGCCGGTCGTAAATTGCCAGTCTGAATTAAAGTGTAATAAAATTTTTAATTTGATCAAAGCTTATAGCACCTATCGTGAGCCTACTGTTTCACCAAGGAGATTTATATTCTTTTCCTTCTTCTCAGTACTCTAGTAATTGCCTCTGGTTAATACTAGATTTACTGATACAAATACCCCTCTCCTGATGGTCTGTTAGCGCTGGCAGATACCAACATACGGAGTGAGCCAGGGAAAACTCTGTGGACACTATCTGTACCTTCCGTCCTTCTGTGTAAATTCCTGATGTCCAGGCTTAAATGACAGGACATTGATGTGGCAATTGCCTATCATGTAGCAGCCATCACTTTCATGGCAAGAAGCCAGACAGAGTAAGAAAAGGCCAGCACTGGATGAAAGAAAAAATTTAGAGGAGAAAAAGGTTAAAAAAAAAAGTAACTAAGGAAAAGCGAGAGGAAAAAGAGTGTTTTGTCTCATCCAAATGTCAGTGACGCGGGCACTGAGAGAGACTCCTGCCCTTGTTTGTCTGAGCCCCATCAGGAGAACACACAGCCCAGAGTGAGATCTCCCAGTCTCACATGTTGCCTGCTAGACCACTGGAAGTTAGAAAATAACAAAATAAAATAATTTAAAAAATAAACAAAAGAGACTCTTTCACCCTACATTCTCCAGATTTGGAAAATCAATATTCCCTATGAACGTCCCCCTCTCTCTCCAGGTACATCTGTAGTTAGCAGAAATGAGGACTCAGAGATGCAGACTCCTTTGGTAAGAGCAGCGTTCACATCCCACTGCTGCCTGCCTGGAGGTGAAGTTGCCTTTCCGATCTAGTGCTCATTTGCCATCGTAAGAAGGAGTTCCTATTAAGTCAATTATTGCTCCCCAGCTCAGAAGAGTCTCTTGGTTTTTTGACACCATCTTTGCAAGTCTTCTTCGTTTCCATGGAGAAATTTTGTGCAAAGCCTTTTTTCTTTAGCAGCTGGCACCTCTAATTATAGCTAAGTGGCTACTCCCAAAACTGCAG
>NW_010401998.1:9651-15491 GCF_000710305.1 Buceros rhinoceros silvestris
CCTGTTAAACTCTGTCTTGTCCTTCTGGAAGCACCTGGTGCCTCATTCTCAACTCAGGAGTACCTGCCGTGTGTTGGTGTCACGCTGTTTTAGACGGTGACTCATGAGTTAGACTGAAAGGAGATGAGATTTTAACACATTCCTTTATATTCAGCACGAGCTTATTGCCTGACCTTTTCATTTTTTTCATGGACATTAACTGGCAAAGTGGGAAATGTATGTACCCTCTTAAAAAAGCCAAGAAATAGCCACAGTCTGATGTCTGTCACCATGGGTAAAGACGTTGAAGGTAGATCAGTTTTACCCCTGTGTAACAGATACGGTATTTTCAACAGAGTGAAAGGACAGTGTTACAATGTTTTAACGATGATGAATGGGAGGACTCTGCCATAACAGAGTGACTTCTGATCTCCTCCTCAAGTTTTGTTACTCTTGATTCCTTGTTGTTTTCTTCCAGGCCAATGTAGATACTTCAAGGGCTCTCAAGAAGTTTGTTCAACTGTTTAAACTGTTAAATGCTTCATGATTCTCTGGTTCCAGTGAGAGCCATAAATCTTTTACAGTCAGTACTACAGTGTACTCTAAACCAAATATTGTGTCATATTGGCACATACCATAGATTCTGAACTCTGCCAACACTGCGGTTTGGTCTGACCCACTGCTTCATGAGCAGGGCTCATGCAGATGTTCTCATCCACACCTCCACCCTGAAGTCTCAAGATTATCCTAAACTCTTATCACGATTTTTTGAATAATAAATACGGGTATTTTTAGCTTTTACCTGCAAACACACTTGCAAACCACAAGAAAAAAAAAAGAAAAAAAGGCAGTTTATATGCACAAATATCAAAAATATCACCTGGTGCATGAAAACGGAATGTCATGATATTCATGGAGCATAAATTGCAGAATTTGCATAAGGAAATGCTGGCATAAATTTCATAGGGTGAATAATAAATTCCTCACAGTGTATCCAAGACCATCATGCTGATGACTTACAGCAATGGGTAATATTTTTATTTTACATTTTTTATCCTTCTTTGGTGTGGAAGAAGCTCTTGTTTCATCAAGTCAAGCAAGAAAATGAATTTCTTTCAGTAAGTGACTGGATTTGTTTGATTCGTCACCTTAAGGAAGTGGGAAAGGAAAGACACTTCAAACATATTTGAGTTACATATATGTCTTCAATGGTTACTGAGGAGTAGTAACTTCACAGCCTGGAACTAAAACCGTCTTTGTTTTTCACAGTGTTTGGGTTTTCCTTGGAGGATGTGGAATTCCTCTTTGCACTCTCATGGAAGCTGTTTTTGTGGTTTCGCATATGAAACTGCTCTGAATCATATGCTGTAGCATATGTCTAGTCCAGCTGTTCTTTCAGTGCTTGTATGGTCCCATCACCGTGAAACTGTGAGCAGATCACAAGTGAGAACACAATGACTCTGGCAGTACCCACGGCTGGGGAAGCATTTGGTGTTCACCAACTAAAGGGTAGACTGGAGAAGAGATTTATGGTGTGTTTAGTCTCAAATCAAGCAATAATTCTCCAGCTCTGCTCAAAATCGGTTCCCCTGCTGAGTCTCAATCATTACACCTTTTCCCAGGAAGCAGAGAATTTGAGTGTGGATTCTCTGAAGTGACGTGTATGAACAGTCTTCAGGTGGCCACCAGTGTCTTCAAAGTTTAAAAAACAAAATGCACCTGAAATGCTCAGTGCCGTGTGGCTGTGTTCTGTACAGCCCTGGGAAGGGTGACCATTTCTAGGAAAGGAGACTGAAAGCAGCTGTCTCTGCATTTTTATCTGTCTGTCTCACCGTAAGTACCCCAGTGAGCCCTCTCTGCTCATACACTTTCCCCTACTCCACCATAACTTCTAGATATGAAAGTTAACACAAAGACGAGTTCCAGCATATTCTTTTGCGCTTTTTCATATGTTGTGCTATTTTACATACACAAAAAGAAGGAATTGTTTTGATCAAGGCATTTTTCTCTGACTTAGGAAGACGCAGTAATGTATTCTCACAAATACCTCAGCTTTCAAAAGCAGAAGGCGCTCTCACGTTTATACCATAGAAGGTGTTACTGGGATATTCCAAATTCCTCTCATTCCCAAGGGATCTGCTAATCTCAGAAGAATGGAGGCAGGGAAGGAGTTTGCTTGGCCCTAGATTTCACAAGGCTGCGATGCAGCTGGAGAGCTTCAGCCCCCAGGCCCAGGGCTACGGGCTCCGCTTGCACCTGAGCGTACCACCAGCTGAGCTCAGAGGAAGCCCCGGGACTGGCTGGATTAGCATCATGCCACTTCCTAACAGCCACCTTAAACGGCACCTCACCACCCCACCAGTGAACCTCAGCAGTAGGAATTGATCTGCTAGAGAGAAGGAGCACACATTTGAGACCTTCCTCAGGCTGGGCAGAAAAGTCTCGTTTGAATTTATTATTGGCATTTAGGCGCATGAAGTAATCATGTTTTACACATATTTACTAGATCACCACATCAAATAGGCGATGGCACCCACTGTCCTGCAGCATAATGCTGCTTTGTAGAGACTGTCTCTTCCCTGGGCGAGGGGCAGGGGCAGAGGGAAAACTGCATGCGGTGCCGCTGTGGGATTTGCTAGCGCAAAACACAACCACTTACCAGAAAACAAAACTCTACAAAAATAATCTGGAGGATCTTTTACAATGCCTTACACCATTCTGATTGCGTTTCTCCTCCAAGATAAGCAATTAGTTGAGCGGTGAAGAAGTGGGGAGGGATCCAGGACAAGTGGGCTGTGCCGGCCAGCCACCTCTGGACCAGTGAGGACCAGGACCAGTGACCAGGACCAGTGAGGACCAGAACCATCTCCTTGGGCAGTCCACTGGGGTAAACAGTGCCTGAAACCAAGGCTTGACATCTATTGACGTACTGTGCGGTGGACTCTACTATACTATCTAATCCGGTGTTTATACAACACGGTCAAGAACCCTCTTCCTCGACAAATGGCTGAACTACAGTGAAGATGGTCTGCGCGTTCCCGGCTGGAAACTTGCTCTTCAGAAAGTCAGCCTGCAAGTACTGAGTATTTGTGAACCATAGAGGTTTTCCAAGGCTCTCATGTTTTTCTTTTAATCCAGCCTCAACACCTGATTGTCTTGTCTTTTTTGCAAAGGCATGTGAGATAACTGCCTCTGTATAACACGTGACCCAGGTAAATGCAGGGTATAATAGTTCTTCGTTGTATCTGACTGGGAACGATGTGATAGGACCCTCCCATATATGCCCTAAATGCGGTTCCACCTTGGTAAAGGCCATTCTGATAACCACTCTGGCTACACAGAGCAGATTTCCCACTCCCTGAGACATCCAATCATATGACATAGTACGTCAGTAAAAAACATTAGGAAACAGAATTCCAAAGTGTCCCTGGGTAAAATTTTCCAGGTGCTGCTTGCTGGGATTTAGCATTAGGAGTCCGAGAACAGGAAAGGAGGGAGCGGGAGGCCGTCACTTTGAGAAGGTGAGGTCACTCATGAGCGCCCTTGGTGAGTAGGTCTGTATGAAGGTATGGGAGGTGTCTGTGCAAGACCATATGTACGAAGGGGTAAAACTGAGGGTGAAATGGGAAGGGTGCTGTGCTGGGACACATACCTGCTCTGCACACTCCAAACTCCCAAGAAGATACTCTGTTCATTGGCGTGTACAACTGCTTTGACTAATGACAGTGTACAGCTTTGGAAACACACCCTATATTGCGTGTTAGGCTTCTTGAAGGTGGGATAGGATCTTTTTCCAAGGTCACATGTTCAGCTCATCAAAGTAATTTGATAACATCTTGACAATGTTAAAGTGGTGACATTGAAAACACCATCACAAGTTTGAGTTAGTACCGCACGTAATTTGCTGAATGTAGTCACCCTGCTTCTCAGATCTATTCTTTCAGGCTCTGTGAAAACCTGGGCAGATTAAATTATATTTTACAGTTGTGAAAGAGTCACTTTAAAACCAAAATCTGAAATTCAGAGTAGTCGAAGGAAGCTGGTGATACCTAGGATTGAAATAATTCACCTAAAAACGTACTCGATGTGTCTTCTCCGTGCATGTGTGCAGGTACAAATGTATTTGCTTTACTCTGTAATGGTCATTCTTGTGTTTGATGATGGTACATGTACTGCTGCAAAACGGAAAGGCGGGTTGTCAGAAGGCTGGGATGACAGCACCTCTAAATAGAGCTGAAGAGTAGCTGTGCAAGTTGCTGGGTTTATCCTGCATGTGGTGAAGGTGATGGGAGACAGCTTTCTGTGCTGAGACACCCACACGAGAACGTTGCTGTGTGTGTGCAGGGAACAACCTGGAGAACACGAAGTGTTTGAGGAGGAAATGAAGCTGCCCAAAGGCTGACATCTTTGGCAGAGCAACCGGGGAGAATGGGAATGTGCCCACAGACAAGTGAAGTTCTGCAGGGCCCTGAATGTGAAAAGAAGAAACGAAAACTTAAGGGGGTGGTAAAGGGGAAGCCACTGAATTTGCAGTTATCGTGGGAAAGAAGATCTCGCATAGGGGAAGTACATAAAATTACTCACAATCATTTCACTTGGAGGTTGCAAAGAGCTCTTAAATGAGAAATAGACTCATTACGAACAACTTTTTAAGCTGTAACTCATTAAGGAAAAGATCTGCATACCATCGCCAGCTCCCCATCTCTGCAGTGCAGGTTTCGGTCTGTGAGACCTCTGAGCCTTGCCCGGCATGCCACAGCTCTGCCACTCAACGTGTGCCGGGAAGTGGCTGCAAGTCTTTAATCCTGGCTGTGTAGATCTGATTTTTTTCCCTGACTTTACTGGCTGACTTTCAAAGGCAGCTCATTTCAGTGGGAATCCCACCTTATCTCACTCAGAAAGATGACCCAGATCCCCAGTGGCTTTAGACCAGCACTGAAATCCATGTCAGCCCAATCTCCACTGCAGATGTGGGTCACGAGAGGATCCCGAAGCAGCCCCCAGAACAACAGCTGGTACCTACCCTACAGATGTAAAGACAAAAACTAAAAAATTGTTCTGTGATTTGTGCTCCCTTCAAATTCTGACAGAGCAACACTATGCTGTTCTTCCACATCACTGCTCTCCACCTTTAACTCCTTTTTTCCCTCTTGAGCTGAAAACCTTTCCAAAGGACAAGAGTGGAGTTTACAAGAGACCGTTAGATGCCAGTCCTACAAATTTCTTGGTGCATGGTTAACTTCATGCATGGGGTGGTCTTGCTGCTGTCAAGTTAAGCACATGCCTAAGTGTTTAGAAGAGTCAGCCTTACTTCTGACCTCTAAGTAAACAGACGACCATCTTAAATTCTCCAGGAATTTCTGATCAGAAAGGACGTTTTACTAAAGGCAAAACAAATCTGTGAAAGTATCTAAATTCAGCATAAAAATATCTTTGAAAATTGTGTTCGTATCTTTAAACCTTTATTTAGTGAAATCCTTTTTTAATAGTCTGAAGTTTAAAACTTCACCTCTATTTTAATAACTAAATCCTGCTTTATACATTAGAAAAGGTCAAACACATCTCCACCGAGCAGAATTCGTTCTAATGCTGTCCCAATTAAGCGTCAGTCACCCATCGTAGTTACAATTAAACTGATTCTTCTTGTGTCTCAGGATTTCCAGACCAAAATCTATCCCAGCAGAGATGAATTCTGCCTTGACACCCCCCTGCCCCTTGATCTCGAGCTGTTTTGCAAAGCTCACACAGGCATTCCTAAGCCAGACGAGCAGTACCGGCCACACGAAGGGTGTCGTTTGCAGCCAGGAGTCGGGAGGGCGGGTTAGGTTCTGCACCATGGGCTGGAGGATCGGGTTCTTCCG
>NW_010401998.1:15595-23427 GCF_000710305.1 Buceros rhinoceros silvestris
AAGAGCGTTGTTAGATTTCGTGCTGCTTTGGCGAGGCAGGAATCTGCGCGGGCTCTGTGCAGTAACGGATCGTGACACTTACAGACAGATGGAACAGTGGCTATTTTGTGGTCTCAGGTGTCCACAGCACGCTCTACCCCGAAAACAAGGACCAAGGAAGGGGCGTGTTACCAATAGGCTTTGCTTCAAAGGTGCGACAGGCTGAACAAGTAACTAGGTGACACTGTTTGAAGCTCGGTGTAGTTGGTACACTTAGTCAGCATGCTCCGTTTGCCTGTTTCTAAATTGCCTTCAAGTAACAGACTTTTCCAAATCTCTAGATATTGCAGTAGTGGGTTTTTTGGCCATTGGAGAAATGACTTCCCTGCCTGTTCACTATTCTCCGTGTGATGATTGTTGCTTGTGCCACATGGCTGGTCAGCTTAATGGTGTAGTATTTCTATTTCCTGATCGCACTTCAAGCTTTATGAACAGGAATAATCTTTTTGTTTGTTCTCTGTGAGTTATTCATGAACATAAAAAATTGTTCAATGAACATACAGAGGTTAAGAAAAAGGTATTTAAATGGCTCTCGAGAGTCTATCTTATGCTGTTAAGCTTGAAAATCTTTATTTGGCACAGTGCCTCTGTATCCTTGGCCTGTGCATCCCAGGGACAGTAAAACCCCAAATCTTTCATTTTCCAGACTGCTGAGACAAATGAGCTTGCACATAGCAGCGAAGCAAGGCTTTGTTCAGGACACTCAGATCTGGTGGTGCAGCTGCTCTATTTTGTCAGATCTAAACCATCCATTTCCACCAAAGTGGCTCAGTTTTGGATAACTTTGGTTTTGGTTTTGCCATAGACAAACATGGGAAAACAGCTCCGAAGAGAGTCTGAGCTATGTAAGAGAATATAGGAAGCTTTTTAAACTACAAGTAGATTTTTCTTTCTAACTTACTCTTGAGTGAATGCATATATACAGAAAAGGTATCTGATATCCCTCCGCAGAAAAGGAAACTCTTACTTACCAGCCATGAAGTCTCAGAACACTTCTAGAGACATTTTAAGTGCAACAAGTAATAATCTATATATTTTATTTTAGAATTACATTTACATGTACAGAGGTAACCACCTGACTTATACAGCACATGGACTATAGGAGCCATGTATTTTTGCTTCAAAAATATACAGTTTTCTTCTCCTTTGACGGGAATCCATTCAGTTAAAGAAATAGGTAGTCACGTCAGCTCATTCAATGTGCCGAGCAAGGGCCCTTCTGGGGATGGTGTCACAGTGTCTAACGGGCAGCATCAGCACACACACACCAGTACCCTAACGGCACCGGTGGAGTCCAGCCAAGCTTAGAGGCGCATAAGGTAGATCAAACATCCTGCCCACCTTTTTTGAGGCTTAGATTTTCACTGTAAGGCAAATGATCTGTGAAAAGCGTTTTTTCACAGTTAGAAATGAAAACTCGCTGATTCACATCTCTTGAAGTCTCGAAGAGTGACTTCTAAACCTAAGATTGCACATAACTAATTGTACTTTGCTTTATATTACAGCCCTGAAAGAAAATGTATGAGAGAAATTCACAGTGCATTTTGATAGACTTTTAAATTAGCATGCTGGTATTTCCCCCTGGAACTTGAAAATGACCCTTTTTTCAAAAGGATCTACATCATCAAAACTCTATTATTCTATCTGTGCTAAAATTGGATTAAATGTAGCTAGGACAACTTCAGCTGAAAATAAGACCATAAGGGACAAGTCCCAACAATCTCTAGGACACAAAATAAATGGACTGAAAAATAAATGGTGATTTTTGTAGCCATGTTTTAAAATTTTTAATGCTATATATGATGAAAAAATATGTGTGCAGAAAGTCGTAGCTCCCTTCTCTGGCATTACTTTATGTGGTCCTGATTGCTGAGGACTAATGTGGCCCCATTTTGGCAAAGGGCCTTCAGGGGAAGAGGGAAGGTTGTGCCTGAGCAGTGTTGCAGCAAGCTTCCCTCCCAGCACGGGGGAAGTCCATCTCAGGTGATGCAAGTCCCTCGGGACTTGCCTCCTCGCTCTGGCTGTCTTGCTCTGGCTCAGCCTAGCGGAACTGGTGGAGTGACTCCTGTAAACTCTGATCACCCTTTTCCTTCCTAGAACAGTTGTCTCCAAGTGTAATTATGAGCAATAATTTAAAATAGAAGAAATGATCTTTGTGCTTTTTCCTTCATTTTCAAAAGTCCCCAAATATTCTTTTCTACACAGCTGTTCTAAACAACAGTTTCCTTGGAACTCCAACCTCTGCACGTGCCCTTGCCCCCCTGTAGCCCAGATGATCCAAATCTGCCAGTCTTGTGCTGCCCTGCTCTCTGCTCACCTCTGACTTGCTCCAGCTCAGGTTCAGACCTTAAAATCACCAGCTCTGTTCCCACATGCCCAGGCAGTGGCAATGGCTTTGCTCAGTCTTAGCAGGTACGCTGATGCAAGCCGGAGATTATTCCCTCGTAGCACCTCTGCCTGCCTGAGAGATTGCCTGTGGTTGGTTCCAGAAGGCGAAGCCATGGTGTGGTGCCTAATTTCTTGCAAACACGGAAAAGAAGCAAGCTGTTTCCTCGGGCTGCCAACATTTTTCCTCGGGACTCCAGCATTACACTGATGTCGCTGTAGGGATGTAAAAGCCCTCAAGGTGGTCTTTGTCCCACTATCTTGTTTTTGGCTTTAGATTGTAACCACGGTGGGTAGAAACTTACTTGCCCGCTTTGCCTTTGAGTATCTCCTCCAGTATAAATCACCACTGCACCACCCAAGCGACCTTCTCCCGTGCCAGGTCTCAGCCCTGTGTAATTCCACGCTTTAGCAGCAGCAGTAAGGATGCAGATGTCAAGCTGTGTTATGAACTGGCAGGGCAATTTCTCACATTCTGCATAAGGTTACGGTTTAGTATACCTGAATTCTGCAGGTTGCTAAAAAACTTGCTGTTAAGGAAACCTCCACTTGAAGAAAATGCCAAATCCATTTCCTCTTTCTCCCATCATGGCTCTGTGGGACCATTTTAACTGTGAAGAAAGCCATGCCACTGTGCCGCTGCTTGTTTCTGCCAGAGTTTCTACCAGGCAGCAAGTCAAACTGATCTACCTCCTGCACCTCAGGAGCTTCTGGGTCTGGTAGGTGCTAAAGCTGAAATAAACAGTTTGCCCTTCGATGAATTTGCTTCAACCATGTTAGTGGTACTTGAAAAACGAGTTCTAGTCTGGCAAGTGGTGCCAGCAGCTGAGCAGGGCATATGGGGCTGCGGCTATGAGGGCCGAGCGTTGCTGGCCAGACGCCTGCATGGCCGCCATCTGCCCACCACATGGGAGCATGATGGGGCGGTCACCACGAGGGGACATGCCGCCAGAAGCACTTTATTTCTACCCTGAAAGAAAGCTGCACCTTCCCGCAGCTGACGATGGGCCTCTCCACAGCCCCTCGTTGGCAGGGCGTGGTCCCATGGGGATGCCGTGTGCCAGCCCCAAGTGCCATGCCTGGACCATGAAGGGAGAGAAGACCCTTTCCCAGGCAGTGCTTGGGATGGCGTGCAGGAGGAAGTGGGGGAGATTCTGGGTCAGAGGCGTTGGTGATGGGCAGAGTAAACCCTGGGAGTAGATGCTGTTTATGCAAGGGAATATGTGTGCAGGGATGCGTGGGGTGATGCACACCTGCCAAGGGAAGGGCAGGATGCAGCAGGACGTGCCTGGATGTGGGGAGCAGCTCCATGCCAGCAGGGGCACAGCACGCCATAGGGAGCTGCAGGCTCCTTTGGCAAGGTGGATATGGGCTTCTTCCTTAAGCAGAGGGACTGAGGCACCTCCCTCTCCTTTGATGACTTCATTAGGGCAGTGAAATAAAAGAGGAAACAAAAGTGAGACGAAGGATGCATTAAAAAAAAAACAACAAAGGAATTATAACAGATGAGAACACCTATTAATTGAAAGTGTTTAAAAGTTCCCATTAAACAGCTGATATTTTGATGTTGGCCTCAGGAACAGTGCCTGTGTATAGCAGGGGTCCTCTTCAGCACATCTGTCATTTCCCTTATCTCTTGCAGTGAATAATAGAGGCTGAACAAAAAAACCCCCTTTTTCGGTGTTCTTCAATACTCTGCCATCCTTGGAGAAATTATTCAGAAGCACCAACTAATAAGTGTTGCCAAATGCTGAGCTGCTCTTCCTTGATCTTGGTGTAAATCACTCGTTTCACTGGCAGGTTTGGAGAGGCCTCGGTCCAAAAAGACCTCACACATCTTATACTGCCTCAGCTGATGCCACGTTCTGCCATTTCTCGGCATTGCTGCTGCCAGCTGCACCCTGGGTAAAGCTGTTTGCTACAGATTTCTTTCAGTATTTACGGTATAATCAGATGAAGAAAACTTCCATTGCCATTAGTAAATCTTCTTAGGCTCTTGTTTGGGACCAATGTTTTCTGGGTGGTCTGATTTGGTTCAAATAATGAATGCTAAAGGGCTGTAAAAACTTCCAGCATAAAAAGTTTATATATTGGCAGGTCCTTTTTGCACTGCCATCTTTTTTTCATGATGGGACTGAAGTTATTCGTCCCTCTTACGGACAACCAAGAAGAATTTCTTATCCAGAATGACCCGATATGCCGAATGTGAGAAAGGGCAGGGCAGCTGGAAATGGGCTCATTTTTGTAGCTTTTCTTAAACAAGGAGTGGAAATCAATGCTGCACTTATATTAAATGAAGAAAAAGTAATGAATGAAATCCTAAGATCCATGTAAACTAAAAGAAACTCTGTTCAAACAGTTCCTGAGATAGGAACTCTGCAGAGTCCTGTCTTTAATGGCAGAGCAGGGGCATTAGGAGCTGCAGGAAGGAGGAGCAGGCATGCAGCCTTTGAGCAAGCAGCGACTCGGAGCAGCGTTCCCCAATCAGCTCCCCAAACCCTCCAAATGAGACCAGCTCCTGTTCCAGGGGCACTCGGCTTTTACGCAGGGTGTTGCTCACAGCGCTATGCGTCATGCTGTTGTGTAGAAGTCACACCGTATGCTTGCAAGGTGAGTGGCAACAATCAAATAGTAAAGTGCTTATCACACAAAGAGACTCACTCGGGCAGTCCCGAAATGATGCTGGAAGGATTTTAGGAGCCTCTCGCAATCAGTAACATTCATAACCCAATCAGTAAAATTCATTACTATGATCTCTGTGGTCAGAAGATATTTGATCTTTCCATGCCTATACTTCTGTGGATGAAAAAAAGAGGCACAGAATAAGCAGAAAGAAAAGCACGGTACGTGGATATAAAAGCTGACACATACAAAACCAGTCCTGTGTGATGTCTGAACCATTGGTGAATCTCTGCAGTAACATGAAAAGATGCAAACATGGTTCTTCTCCTGAAAAAAAATCAGGATGTTATAATCAATTCCTTAGACCACCTCCTGGAAAGGTTCTGGATTTATTTATTAAATAAACAATAAATAAGTTGCAAGAGGATCCTAAAGAGTTAAAATTGGTTACATAAGCATGCCAAGAATACGCTGTGTCGAATCAGCCTCAGCTTCCTCTCTGCGAGCACGTGATGTAGTGCGTAAGAGGAAAGCAGTCCATGGGATACCCGTCTAATTCAGACAGATGTCCCACACAGCTCTCCTGCAAAGCTGAGGAAACAAGCCTAGAATTGTCACCCTAAACTGACCGAGCACCTGTTTGAAATGCTGCTTTCACAAACTTCAGAGGCCTTCAAAGGCATCGGCAGTTTGCTGGCGAGGTGTGGCTGCAAGAGTCATCTCACCGGAGTGGGGAGGCGGAGAGCATTTTCTGCTAAGGTCTTGGCTCTCAGTGTAACAAAGGAACCAGCCCATTGGCTGAAGACATTGTGAGCAGTTTGAAGGACACGATCAGGTTTTAAATTAGGTAGATGATCCCAAAGCAGTGCGATGGTCAATACAGTTAAGACCTGAACGTTACCCTTGTTGCTCAGCAAGGGAAATATGAAAGGCCACGGGGCAGCAGCACAGCAGACAAAGAGAACGGCTGCCACGTGGAGTGAGCCAGCTACGTGAGGGTGATGCAGAAACAGCAAACCTTGTTCTGCAGAGCACTGTCAGGCTGCCATGAGGAAGATGCAAGAGGCGGCTACTCCATTCGGGGAGGCTTTGGTGGATGCTGGGGATCTGCCCAGTATAGTCCACTTCAGCAATTACATTTTGGGAATGACTTGGACAAATTGAAGAGAATCTGGAAGAGATCAACAAGAATGAGAAGAAGGTATGACCTGTAAGGCTGAGGAGGATTTCTAATATTGCGACACATTCTTCTCTGTGGCTGTTTGGTGTATTATTATTTTTAACTGATACTCTACAGAAGCATTGGAAGAATTTACCCAGGATAGAATGGAACCATTTTCAAAACGAGCCAAAGAAAACCCTGCCAGGGACAGCTCATAAATGTTAGACACAGGAGTTTGGATTGTGCAGTTCCCTGAGGTCCCTTCCAGGTTTACCTTTTTGTCACTCTTTTAGCATTCAGCATTTAGGGAAACCCTCACCTGTGAAAATGAGTATTCCATTGAAGAGGAAAAAGAAGTAGTTTGGTAATCTAAAAGAAGAAACACTCTTTTCCAAAATTCAAGACAAAGATACCGCTGGTTTTTCTGCTTTGCCCATCACATACTTAATGTCTACTCAGTGTAATCTGTAGTAAATCAGACTTTATGGGAGAAGAGGACAGTGGAGGATGGGGGGGATATCACGAATCACAGACAGGACGGTTCCTCCCACACGTCTTCATTCACAGGGAGCTCCTGGCTGCTATATCAGTGCTTAAGAACCAGTGAAAACCAGTGAGTCAGTCCTTTACTTAAAGACTTGTTAATTGATCTGGCAACACTCTGCTTGGTTTGAAGCAGCGCATGGTCAGATTCCTCTCCTCCAGCTGCCAGATTTCACCCGATGTGAGGGAAGAACACGAGACGTTAATAACAGCATTGGGGACATTCAGAATTCACTGGTATCATGGCGGGGGTTTTTGGTTGTTTGGTTGTTTTTTTTTTTACTTCCCCTGATCATCCTCTGAGGAGGGAGCCATGCCCAACCTGCTGAGTGAAAGTCGACCTGTCTCCACACTGCAGTATTTTCCATTCTCGAATTCATGGTCTTCCTGCTTTGCTGTCTGGCAATGATGTCAACTGGTGTTCAGTAAAGCAAGGTGAAACATGACATAGTGTCTATAATTTAATCTCAAAGAAATGTGAAACATTAATGATTTGGAGCTCCTAAACAAAATCTCAGGAACACGAATAGTGTTTAGGTAGATGTCAGATGTTCTGAACCTGTGAGATTTGGATGAGTTTAAATTCCCACCCCCCTGCGCCAAGTGATTTGTAATGAGAACTGCTGAATTTCAAGAGCACCTAATTTGCTTTCTGATCTTTATGGGAAGTTTTGCCATACTTTGAACTGATTTATTAAAGTCTTTCTCTGGAAGTGCACACACACAGAAATTCCATGCTTGAAAAAAAGAAATAAAATGGTGGAACCTTTCAAAAATCGGTAGCCGCATGTCATAGGATCTAACACAAAGCCTTACCTAATACGCAGTGCGAGCCAGAAACTGTCTTCTAGAAATTCTAATGTCCAATAAAACCATCACTGGACACTCAAAGCAGTGTCACTTCTGCTGCCCATGGTTAGACGCTGCTGTGGATAGATTTCTCAGCTGGGTAGCATATTTTCATTTCTCATGCCGTATTCAGGATCTTAAAAAACCTCTCAATTAGAGCTATAGGAAATTGCCTGAGGGAATTGCAAGATTAACTTCTAAGCTTCTGGCCACTCAATTTTCATTTTCTATT
>NW_010401998.1:23526-39538 GCF_000710305.1 Buceros rhinoceros silvestris
GATAGACGTTAGTCCTTCCGAATGTATATACAAATATTTCACCTATTGCAAATTGCTCTGAGAAAAGAAGAAGAGCAAAACTGAACATATGAAAAGAAGTTTTGCTTCCAGAGAGAACTAATATTACACTTTTCATGGGCCGTGATCTCTGTCTGGACATTCTGCCAGGAAAAAGCTGTGTTCAGGAGTGAAAGATGTGCCTGCCCCATGATGTGTCAGTTCAAGATCAGTGCACAGTCTGCTGTAAGAATAAAATATTAAGTTTGCAGATCTCTTTTCTAAAAAAAAAAAAAAAGTGTTCAAAGGCCACTTTATATTTTTCTCCATTTCTTTGTTTTGTGTCATGAAATACAGAGATTAGATTTGGGGAGAATAAGTGTGGGAGATGTCAGTGTACTGAAGACTCCTTTTATGTTTCCTGCAAATGCTCCCTAGTAACAGCCGAACAGCTGGCATGTATGTTGAGTAACGCTGATTCAGGGAAGTGTTCACAGAAGTATTTTTGACTGGAAAGATGGGAGTTGAAAAAACTCAGGTCACTGAGAATAGTAAAGTCAACCTTAATTGTTCATAAAAGCCAAACGCTTGGTGAGTCCTAAACATGAGCAGTGGCATTTATGCACATCTACAACCCCCACGTATCTACTTGTGTATTTACATTTATACCCATATAAAAAATCTGGTTTAGCTTCTATATTCAGAAATAGTCACAAATGCTGAAAACACTGTTCACCCTGATGTCCTGCTCTCTGAACTATTTTCTGCTATTGGTGTTGTGTGCCTAGAAAAAAATTGCTCCCAAATCTGTATCTATCTCTCTATCTATCTCTCTATCTATCTCTCTGTCCAATAGAACGGTTGAGGTTCCTGTAGAGATCGTGTGGTCCAACTTCCCTGCTCAAGCAGAGCCGCCTAGAGCCGATTGCCAGGGCCATGTTGAGACGGCTTTTGAGTAGCTCGAAGGAGGGAGACTCCACAAGATACGCATGAAGATATGATGACAGATCTAACAGAGCACCAGGAGCTTGACTTCTGTACTTGTCTTAGAAGCCAGCTAAGCAAGACGTACACAAAGCAGCCATTGAAAAGTACAGATGCATTTGGGTTTTCCTTAGTTTTCCTTTGTTGTGTTTTTCTGGAGCATCCTTTCTTCACACCTGGTTTTATTGCACAGATCTTTCCATCAATTCATGTTTCAGTTATGTATGCTATATATATTATTTCCTTCCTTCATGTTTTTCAGCTAAAAACCCTAGACATTTCGGCTTCTCCTGGAAACTTAGTGCCTTTCACCCACTCATGAGGAACAGAGAATAAACTTAACTAAGACCAATATTTATTTTTATATTCAGCTTTCCAACTCTCTCTTGACCTAACTGGCACCTTGGCTGTTATAACAGAGCAGTGTCACAGGGTAGGGCTGGGCTGGCCACTGGACAAATGACAGATGCTCTCTATTACCCCCCTCCCTCCCCAAAGAGGAAGAGAGAAGGAATAAGGGAGAGAGACTTAAGGATTGGAAATGAAGACTAAAACTGCTTTAATGAGAATGATAATAATAAAACAAAATATATACAAATATATACAATACCAATATTGATGGTAAACATGTCACCGTCAGCACTGATGCTGTGGGCAGACACTGGGGAAGGCACCAGCTGGGCTCAGCGGCAGACGGGAACCAGATGCAGGAGCTGGATTCTGGAGCTGGATTCAGGGATGCACAGATTTAGATTGAAGGCAGAACAGACAGAGTCCTCCTTGGACACCAGCCATTGAAGAAGAGGGCAAGAGAGAGAGACACCCTCATGATCCCTCAGCTTTACACCAAATATGATGTCTATGGGATGGAACACCTTGTTGGTCAGTGCAGGGTCACCTCTCCTGTCCGCTCCTCCCCGCTGGTGCAGCCTCTCACTCTCTGCACCCCACCATGGGACACAGGGTTTAGCAGTGACCTTGGTCTGCACAGGAGCAAGTGTGAGCCAGAGCCTTTGGGCATCCCAACCCTGGCAGTAACCGTAAACATCCAGCGCTGTCACTGCGAGGAGCCGACCCTGTCTGCGAAAATCTGCCGTTAACTGCAGAAAGTGCCGTCACTTAGAGGAGACTGAGCTGAAAAGTGGCATCAGTGAACAGAATAAGGTCAGAATAAGGTCAGAATAATAGCTCAGACCAGGACAATCAGCTCGCTTCACCGGATCTTCAGAGCTTAGTACATTAACGGACCTTCTGTTATAAAAATATGATTTCTCTTCCTGGATGGATATCTAGAAGGAAGGAAGGAAGGGAGGGAGAGCAGCTGGAGGGAGGAACGAAGGGAGAATAGGAGTGTAGAAAGGGTTCGAGCTGTTTCATTGCAATGCTTCAACTCTACAGTTTCTGGTTCCTCTTCCGAGCAGCAACAAGAAAATGACGAAACAGGAAGAAATACGAGATGATAACATAGTCAACTGTCATGTAATGTTATTGCATCCCAGAAATGCTCAGAGGCATGTAGGAAATGTGTTACACCCAGATCAAACGTAACTGTAAGAGACAGGGAACGTTTCCAGGAGAAAACACTGGCTTGCAAGGCTAACGGAAGTGAAGCGTTTTTGAACCTCCTGCATCGAGGTAAACCAGCACAGCTCAGCTGAAGCTGGTGAGGATCTGGCCCAGATTGCCTATTATTTTTTAAGATTTATAGTACATGCTAATAGAATAAACCATCTGTTACAGCACACACACAGACATGTAATGCATTGGGCATGTGTGACAGAAAAAAGAAGTTGGTTCATTCCTACATTTGTGTCTGAGATCAAGGTCAAGGAGCTGCCCATTCTCAGAAACGTCATTTATGTCTCATAAAGATCTAGGTATGTATTTTATTTGCATTTTTGTGGCTAGTGTGATAAATATAATATCTCAAATAACTGGCCTTTCTTTATCTTTGGGTTTACTACAGAAACTTGGTATGCCTGTAATACAAAGAAAAGAAGTAGTTCTGTGAGCAGGCAACCAAGACAACCTGATTTCCCATCGGTTTCTGTCAGAGAGGCAGCAGCCGTCCTACCGGACGTGCAAAGGCTGCTGCGTTTCTGGGCTGAGCTGCACAGCATGGTGCCACTCCGACTCCCATGTCCTGCTGACGTACAGCACGGAGCAGACAGCTGCTCCACAGCTTTCCCCAGAAAGGCAGCCAGAATGTGGGTGGTGGGTGCAAGTCCCACAACTGGATGGGCAAGAAGCAGGACCCAGCTTACACCAGTGCGGGTCAGCAGGAGGATCTGGGGGCGTATGAGGTTACTCATCGAAAGACCTTGACGATTAATAAGGTATGTGCTTTTACCACTGCCTTTCCTCCTTTAAAGGCAATGAGGGGATCTCTCCCTTCTGCCTGAAACTTCTGTTTGTGTGGAGTGTGTGAAGGTTTAATAACTGTGAATTATCTCTCAAATTTGACTGAAATGGGCCACCTGTGTAACATGGCTTTAGGCAACCCTGTCAGAGGGATAGAAAAACAAGTTTGCCAGATGAAGCCTTAATTTGGAGACTTCTAGTCAAAGACACAATCTTAAATTATACTGAACTGAATGCCTCTCTGATCCACTCAGCAATGGTAATATGCTTAAAGCACAAATACAGGGAAAAAAAATATCCCCTCTTCCAGCCTCCAAGCATTGCACTACATGAACATCAGTACTGCATTGGAAAGATGGAGGACGAATTTCAACCTTGCTGTCGTCCTGAAAGTGTCTGCGTCTCCCATGGAAGCAAGTGGGGAGAAGCCAAACATTAGTCTGTATTTGTTAAGATTAGTCCTAAAGGTGCATTTTAGCCATAAAGTGACAGTTCTCACATAACTTCAGGTATGTAGAAGATAATTGTCTAATCTGAAGTAACTGTCTAGGGAAACTGTGCACTTCAGAGAGGTACTTGGAGATAGGCACCTTCAAAGCACTGTCTCCATTGTGCTCTGAGTTTTGCTGGAATCACCTGCTCAAGATGCTGGGTTTTGTGCAATCTAGGTCATCGCTGAAAACTGTGAAGATGGAGTGTAGGTGCACTTGAAGAATGGCTGTCACAGCCCACCTTTAGTCTGCTAAGCATGTGTGCAGGGATTTACAGTATGAACAGGAGATCAAATAAACAAGTATTTCTTTGGGTAATCTTTCAGACAACACCTGGTCCTCAGAAGAAGAGGAACATCATGTTCTAGGCACAGTCTAGGCTACACAGCCTTCTCCGTAGAAGTGCAGAGATGGCCTCAGGAAGGGCAGTGTCATGCAATTCCTTTAAAAAACCAATTGTGCTTGAGAACACCTGTCTTGATTGTTGCAAATCGCTTCATTTGAATTGAACCGCCGAACCAGCCACCTGACGGAGTCCTGGATCAGCTGGTCAGATACTGGTGGAGATGGTTATCTAGCTTATGTCACATGAGCAGGGGTTGTGTATTATAGCAGAATGATGTTTAAAGTGCAAAGCAGCTCAGCTCCCAGGTGCTGTGGATTTACCGTTTTATTATCCACATTCCTTTCAATGACGTCTGTGAAGAAACATAGTGCCTGGCGTTTGGAGTTGAAGTGAGCATACAGCTGCACTAACCAATCTAAAAATAAATGAATAATAAGGGTATTCTGTCCTGACAGTCTACTGCTAGGTTGAAGGCAAAAGTGTAACAAGATTTGTTTTGCAAAAATATGATTGTATTTTATAACTGAGGTGGAAATTCCAATAAAAAATGTACAAAGAATGTGCAGAAAAATAATGGGAGGCAAAAGTGAATATGATAGAAGATACTTCCACGTGTCAGCATGAGGACAGGAATAGGAATAAAACAGAAATGAACATCCTGGGAAAAAAACAAGCTGCACTACTTTTGGTAAAGGAATTCCCATCACCCCAGGATATACAAACCATTGCTTTAGAGGGTCTCTCTGATAGTCTCCACACAAGAACTATTTCCATTGAGAACTTTCTGGCAACAGCAAACCCCTTGAAACTACAAGGGTTTGCCTTGGGAGTCTACAGGCTCTTCTGCCTGACAGATTGACAGCCCCAAAGAGGAGCATGGGGTAGTGTTTATAATGGGACATAGAGGAATGCAGCTCTATCCAAAACCGCTGTGGATTTACATACATTTAATATCCACATTCCATTAAGTGACATCTAAAACCCAGGGAGAGACTTCACTTAAGAAGCAAAGAGACACTGGATGATTCAGAGGCTTAGTAATGGAATACAGAGCCACTCACCTCTAGGTCAACCGTCTGAGTTCAGCTCGAGTTATTATTGACCAAACGTTTATACGAACTGCAGCCTGTGTGGAATATCAATGGCTTTATGGCTCTGCTAGATACATTATTTGTCCACGTCTGAGGTGTCCATATGGCAAAAATCACCTCAGACTCCCTTTATAGTCAGGGAAAACCAGGTACTTTTAAGGCATAAATCACCTGGAAGATGTCTTCTTCAGGACGAGATTAATTGCACCCTACAAGTATCTATTTCCCTCTGCTGACTACAAAGGGAACACAGGGAGACTTGCTCCTATGTAGATGTTTATACTGCAGGAGTCTGAATTTGGATAAGATGAATACCACGCTAAGTGATTTCTCTGTAGTCACCCAGAGGGCTGTGGTAGGTCGGCAACTAAGCATGGGTATCACGGATTCACCCTCCGAGAAACCCTAGCTTGTTTCTGTCTCGGATCACTAAATCTCACCCTTACTACATCTCCGTGTCCTCTGGGAAATAAACAGCAACCTTGTTTACTCCTTACGGGAGAGATCAGCCAGTCGCGGGGGAGGCACACCTTGCTACCGACAATGCTCTTTTTCTTAATACCTTCTCAGCAAAATTTGTTAGTGATGGTGTGTGTGGTCTCCAGTAAGGCTGGGCTGGGACATATGTCCCTAAATCTCCCTTGTGATTTTTCCTTTGCTTAAGAACTTGGTTGGGGGCTCTCTGCTCCTCTACCAGATTTTTCTGTCTGGAAAATGTCAAAATACATTAAGTTGGCACTTCCAGTTTAAATCTGTGAATGGGTAAATTACTTCCTCTTGCAGCCTTTTTACAAGCCTTTTTGTGTGACTGAACTAAGAGCAGATTGTGTAAGCCTCTGCCAAGACATTTCATAATATTAGGACTAAATAATAACAATAGCATCATTCTCAAGGAAGTGTGGCAGTGGCAGGTGAAGACAGTGTGCAGAACACGACACATGTGAATTAGCCATCCTGCACTGCTCCGTAGCAAGTGATCATACAACCAAAGGGTTGCAGGCTTCTGCAGGGAAGCTGTGCATGGATTTGTTTTAGAATCTTTGATGGTCTATTGGCTGCTATACAATCCACATCAGGTTGTGAGATATTAAATACAGCTTGTTTCTGAAGGTCCTGGTTAATGTTTGGTAGATGCTTTCTTCAGTAATACCGGTGGTGTCTTGCCTCTTACATAGTCCGCTTGCCTTTGCATCAGCTGGTATGTGCAGACAACTGGACCGACTCTGCTTTTGACATGTGCTCTGTAATAAAGCAGAAGAGCAGCCCAGATGTGGCTGTGTGCTGGATCAAAAATAAGTTCTAGGTGTAAACTAAGACACCCCTCCAGTCTCGAGCTATTTTGGCCCTCCCTTGATTCATTTAAGCCCTTTGTTGTGTATCGGAGCATATGCAGCTTCTCAAGTAACCTTGACAACTACAGGAGATCTTCGCATTCCAGATCAGAGCTCGTATTTACGCTAACACCATTGCTTGCTTGCTGTAAGAGCTTTCTATCCTTTCACATCCAGCCTTTGTCTCTGCCCTAAAGCCTATAACAGCGAGTTGAAATGATGGGAAGCAAGCACTGCTTCAAGCAGTTACATTGATATTGTTTACTAGTTTACAGATTGCTGTCTCTTACCCTGTCCCAGGACAATCAGACAGCGCTTCCATTATGACACTCAGCCAGGACAACAATTAGAGCTGCAGAGACAGTACATAGCAGTCTGTGCTCTGACCAAAATCTTTGGGCATTGTGGTTGTATCATACTTAGAATAATGTAAATAATACAAGAAAGCCAGAGAACTGAAGTCAGTGGAAGATGCATATGGAAACAACGAATTTGACATTAGCCATGGCTACGACTTCTGCTCACTTGGCTGCCTTGCTTGAGCAGCCCCTGGCTCTTCCCTCACCCCCAGCCCCACGCCCTGCATCTGTAGGAAGAGCTGCCCAGACAGATGGAGAGATCTTACGTTGCACTAACTGCTTTGTGTTAAGGCTTTACTGCGCTCCATGGTGCGTCTACATGAGCATTTCATTTCAGAGCAGAGGTGAGCTGTCGGATTCACCCTTCCGACTGTCCCCATTTACTGTCCTGTTTGTTCCCTTTCAACACGTTTTACTTCACATTGCTGAGCAGTCCTGACTCGGTTTGGGTGAAACTAAACCAGAAGCTGTACTCCAAACGTCCTTCAGCTGCAGATAGGTGTTTACTTCACGGAACCAGACCTGAAGTGATCTGAAGCAAAGGCTTTGTTTTGCCCTACAGATCCTCTCCTACTTGTCCTCATGACTTGCTAACATAGACATCTCCTAAATGTCCCCATGTGCTTTTCACAGTGAGGAGGTGACTGTGCAACTGGTGTGCTCTGAGAGCTCCACCTGGGAGCCTGGCCCAGGGTAGCTGTGGCCTCAGGGCAGCTAGCACTGCACTCAGGGTACTACAGCGCTGCAGCTGACGTTGTCCAAACCTGCAGCAATTTCAGGCACTGTGTCTGTGTTACCTGGATTCCAGTTTGCTGTAGATAATGCTAGAGCTCTTTACGCACTACTGCAGTAGCAGATCTTTCTTTGAGCTAAATAAGCAAAGTCCGTATCATGTTCCATTCATTCTTACAACTATGCTACAGCAGTGCTACTGTACCACGTCCATCTATTGTGCATATACTGTGAAGTATCTCCCACGTCATATTTATACTATCCCAGCTTAGGCTTTCAGAGTGGGATACATTTCATTTAAATTTAGCTATCAAAAATGCCATCTCTAATCTAATCTGCTAAACTAATCTGCTGTAGGTGTTCTGTAGAGACATTCAGGACATCTTGGGATGCTGGTTCCAGGACAGACATCTAAGGACAGTGCTTAAGGTACATGGAATCACTCATTCTTTGGCTGTTAGGTGAGTATAGACAATCAGTCTAGGCAAAAGCCTTATCTTTCCAATAGCTAACGTAGTTTAGATGACTCCATACGTAGCTTTTAATGAGGCAAAGCTTCCAGTGAACTGAACTGCACTCAGTCTCTTGAGGACAGCAACAATGAATACAGTCAGCAAAATAGATTCAAAACAAATACATCTTAATGAGTCAAGGCAAACACTTTCCTTCTCCAACAAAATTATCATGTGGTTAAGCTATATTTGATGGTGGCTTTAGTAAAGCATCTGTCAGACTTTCTCATAGAAAGGCAAAGTGTGCTACACTGAAACCGCTCTGCAAAGGCCTTCACTAAAGCTGATGGCAAACAGCAATGCTTGGCACAGGAAAGCTCTGTGAAAGCTGGAAGAGGAGGGAAGAACACGTTAAGAATATGGAATAATGAGATGTGATTTAAGGTAGGCTCTGAGTATATCTCACTTTATACATCTGGCTGTATTTTGACACGTATTTCTTTATTTCCTGGTTTCTTTTCCACCCTGCCCTCCCAGTACCTGCTTTTTAAAATCTTTACAGAGCAATCACATCACCTAGGCAGGCACGGTGTCCCTCTACGAGGCCTCCTGTGCTGCTGCATCCTGTACGAGCAGACTTCATCGAAAGTCGATGTACAGATTGGGAATTATTTCTAAAGGAACGAAGTGATCAGGGTTCAGTTGAACTGAAGGGGGCAGTTCTGAGGCAGAATGGTGTCTTATTCTATGGGGTTTTTTTCAAAAAAGGCTGAAATCCATAGTAGTCAATGCTAGTCCAAAATCTGTGAGATCAAAACAGGCAAAACAATGAGATCAAAACTGGCATTTGTAAATATTTTCCTTTTTGTGAAGCCCTGAAAAAAAAATCCAAGTTAGTAGATGTGGTAAGAAAAATGAAGCTTACTTTTAGTATCCATACTTCAGTTTCTGCCCCTCATTTCTTCCTTTTTCAAGTCTTTTTCAAACCTGTAGAATTGCTCCCTCACTGATTTCCATTAGCTTTGCTAGTGTGGCAAATCTGAGTCTCCCGGTCCAAATGACCTAGATCTGTTTACCATCAACGCTGTTCCAACTCCAGGCTTTCTGACACCGCTGTAATGTGAATTCCAGACATCAGCACAGCACTGCAACATTGATCTGATGCTTAGTAATACACAAAGTGAACATACACAGATGTTGACCAATCTTTTCTTTAAACCTCTCATAGCTTTTTCTTGTCAAGATAAATTATTGAAATGCAGAGTGTGTTTTTCGAAAAAGTGTGTGCGCTTAGTAATTTCCCCATTTGTTTTGAAAATGCATTTTTAACCCTGTTTGGGAAAGTAGTTAAGCACATGCTTAAGTTATGTCGTCTGAAATTTAAAGCCAAGCCAGCATATGTCTGGTGGAGCGCTTTCTTTCTGGATACCCACTGAGCTGTAACAGCTAATCCCCACACACCGGGTCTCTGTGGTCTCTAACATCTCTGGCTAAGTGCACAGCTATGTTGTTTACTCTCTTGACCTCTTGTTTCTCTTCTTGAACTCAAGCTCCCTGACTGCTCCTCCTTCCTAGCTATGGGGACGTACGAAGCAGCTGTCCCTGGTCAATAGGACAAGTGATACGTGACCTTTCATCTTCTCAACTCTCAGCAACTGAAGCATGAACCCTTCAAGATTTTAGTCATGTAGGCTGACTTAGTCCTACCTCACTATTGGAATATTCACATCTTTTTGCCTTCTGTCCAAAATGCCTTTTGTGGCAATCTGAGATTTTTTTTATTTTTCATTTGTTTTGTTCTTTTTTTTTCCACTCCCTTCTCCGAATGTCTTGAAAGTGTTGCTTCATCTGCATTGTTTTATTGACCAACAACAAAGTTGTCAATGTAGTAATTCGTTTTTACCTGACCTGATGGAACTATGTAACAAGCACGTTCAGCAAAGAGTGGACCTCACATAGCGCTGCTAAAAGACTCAGAACTGGTGAAAGACACAATGTCTTTGTAAGGGTAACCAGAATCTGTAAGTTGCATGGATATTGCCCAGATAAATGCCTGGTTTTTTTAACAACCCCTGAAATCGATGCTCCTTAAGTGGATCATATCCTCATCTGCAGTAATACCAGTCCAGATGTATGAGCTACGGGCATCTTTCACGTCTACATGATACTGTAACCCTCATGGGACCTAAACTTCAAATCTATTACATGAATGCGTTTGAAAGTGCCTTGTGTAGACAGGAATTGTTAGATCTTCTTTGAACTGAGCTCTATTTCACATATTTTGAACTTGTATACTTTTCTCACAGGTAGGTGGAAGACGCTGTGGTCACACTGGTAGTATGAGAGGTACATGGGGACATGGAGAAGAGGGTAATGAACATGACAACTTCGAAACTTTGGGCTTTACCATTTGCTACAATAGGCTGCAGTGGTCTGAGAAGTAGTGTAAGAATGGAAATACCATTTAGAGTAAAATATTTACAATCTGGATTTTGACTCATTCAAAGAAAATTAAACCTGACTTAACTAGTGCTTCTTTCAGTACCAGGAAAATTTTGTAAAAGTTCCTCAAGAGCTGGTCCTGTATGTGGCCAAGCCTTCCTTCCATTTCCCTGCATGAAACATGAATTTCTACCACACTTCATCAGCGTAACATATTCTGACCAGAGAGTAAAGAAGAGCTAGAACAGTACATAGCCACAAAATGCTAGGATCTCCTGATCATGTGACTGCATGTGACTACATATGTTGTCAGTAGATCCACAGACAAAATTTCCATTTGCTGTCGGTGAGATAGGGGTTTTATTCAACATTTTCAGCGTACAGCCATCGTGTTTCTTTGACGTTGCTGCTCTTTCTGACGAACAGGGAGGTTAGTACACAGAGCTACCTGTGTGGTCTCTCAAATTGCTAAGCTCTATTTTTCCTCATCCTTACCTGATGAAAAGTCTTTCAACATTTCTGATAATTTGAGGAAATGCCTATCTTGTTCTTTCTCATACTTTGTGCACTGAAGTGAATAATATCTCCATTTTAATTTTTTTCTATCAAGTTGATTGCACAAGTTCTTCAAGACAAGGTTTTTATCACCAGTTTTGATCTCTTGTTTATAGTTTTTGATATTGGATTTAATAAAAATCTGTCATAGCTCTCAATATTTCACTGTGTGATAAATCCGGGAGAAGGCTATAGAGGTGATCCGAGCTAGTTTTGAACTGCCTTTCCTGTGCATTAGGTATGCTTCAGTGAATATACAGGCCATACTTCACACAGTTTCTGTTTGGAACCGGAAAACTGTTCCTCAAGGACTGTTGGGAGAAGGAAATAATGGTATAAACTCGCATTTAGAGCCTTGGACTGCTTTTGCCTCAAGATACAGGAAATACTTGCTGCTTTGACCATGAATATCTGGCCATTTATTTCTCTATATTTATTGGGAGTGGGAGAATCCTTCCAGGATAAATACGTATCGCAGTGAGAGAGAACTTGAAATACAGCATTAGTGATACAGAGAAGACAATTTCTGAGGGCTGGGTAGCCAATGAAGAAAGTCTTGATAGCAATAGCAAGAGGCAAGACAGTGATCCAGAAGATACAGAGTGTTTCTGGAAGACACAGAAAACAAGCTAGAGGGTAGGCATGGGTAACGATTATATCAGAGCTCAGGAAAACTTGGAGACAGCAATAGGCGTTTTTGAAGAAAACTAACATGTCAAAGATGACAAAGATGACATCAAGAAGCAGAGCATGAAGAGCGTTGAAGCCAGACTGAGTAGAACAGCCACACACAGGGGAAGTAATGGATTTTCTTGGTAAACAAAGAAAAAGTAGTAAATATAGCATGTAAGGGTGGGTTACTGAGACCCCCTGGTTAATGCAAGAACCCAAACAGATAGTTGATGTCATCAGGGTTAGCGTGATGCACCCATCAGGATTAGACATCAAGACAAAATGGAAAAGTAGAAGGAAGAAGGCTGAAAAGAATAAAAAAATCCACAAATGTTAAAAATCACAAATGAAGGTCACAAGCTGCATTTAACTGACCTCTGCCTGTGAAGGGCAGTGCTAAACCCCTGCAGCCAGGGGGACGCCCGATCGGCCGGAATTAGCTAGGAGGACCCACTGAGGCGCTCTGGGAGTGCTATTCTGTGGGGAAAGCACCGTAACACAAAACGGGGCTGAGCTCTTCCCCTGCAGCAAGCTCTGCAGCAGCGTTAGGGGAAAGACGTGTAAGAATGATATGCAATTGCCCAAACAAGAATTTTTGCATGCTCACAGGAATTTTTTTTTTCCAGACTGTAACCCCTGGGCAGGTAAAAACTTTGGCAAACGGGAATTCATTGTCATTCTGACTTCTCTTAATTAATGAAGAGGAAGATATGACACATCTAGAGCTGTAGGATGTAGATCCCTGATTATGTTATCGTTCAGTTTTAGTTCTTCCATCTCAAGATTATTTATCTCATTTCCTCAGGATTGTCGACTCTAAATTCAGCTGTTATCAGGACTGATTGCTCTGAGCAATAACAAAAGCCAGAAGACATTTTGCACTCAGAACTCATTACATATTAATAGCTGAATCAGAGAATCACAGAAATGTATTAGTTAGAAGAGACTTTTAAGATCATTGAGTCCAACCCCTAACCCAGCACTGCCAGGTCACCTCTAAGCTATGTCTCTAAGCATCACATCTACATCTTTTAAATACCTCCGGGGATGGGGACTCCATCACTTCCCCAGGTAGCCTGTTCCAGTGCTTCACAACTCTTGCAGTCAAGAAATATTTCCTAATATCCAACCTAAATCTCCCCTGGTGCAACTTGAGGCCATTTCCTCTCGTCCGATTGCTCGTTACTTGGGAGAAGAGACTGACACCACCTCATTACAAACCTCCTTTCAGGTAGTTGGAGAGATTGATAAGGTCTCCCTTCCTTTTCTGCAGGCTACACAACTGCAGTTCCCTCAGCCGCTCCTCATAGGACTTGTTCTCTAAACCCTTCACCAGCTTCGTTGCCCTTCTCTGGAAATACTGCAGCTCCTCAACGTCCTTCTTGAAGTGAGGAGTCCAAAACTGGACACAGGACTCAAGGTGTGGCCTCACCAGTGCCAAGCACAGGGTGACAGTCACTCCCCTCCTCCTGCTGGCCACACTATCTTATAGATTGGATGTATACGTGGGACCACAACTGACCCCGAGGGAGTGAGAATCGCCTTGAATCTGCTCACCTGAACACACTATAATTTCGCTTCTTAATCCTAGTCTGTGTAAACTCTGGCTCTTCAGGACTTGGTTATGTGTAATTAAAGTTAAGAAAGAAAATTCACTACATTTCATGGTAATTTTTTTTATTGTTTTCTAAGCATTATTCCTATAGATTCATTCCCTTCACGCATGTTCTCAAAACAGCCTTCCTTCCTTCCTTCCTTCCTTCCTTCCTTCCTTGCTTCCTTCTCTTCCTTCCTCTCGCCCTCCCTCCTTCTCTTCCTTCCTCCCTCCCTCTCTCCCTCTTTTCCTTCCTATTAATTTACATTTCCATACCTCCTTCCTTCCTTCCTTCCTTCCTTCCTTCCTTCCTTCCCTCCTTCCTTGCTTCCTTCTCTTCCTTCCTCTCGCCCTCCCTCCTTCTCTTCCTTCCTCCCTCCCTCTCTCCCTCTTTTCCTTCCTATTAATTTACATTTCCATACCTCTGTTTCTGAGGAATTTGAAGACTGGGTAGAAAGTATTCCAGGTACAAGAAGATGCCAATTTGAGTCAACCCCTTTCAAAACATTCTTACTGAACTGTCCCTGAATAGCTGAGCAGATTTTTCTCTATTCATGGGGTGACATTTTCTAAGAAACGATTAATCACTTGTTTTCATCTATGCTCAAGGCAGGGAGGGAACAAACTGCTGTCAGCTCACTAAAGCAGTAGATGCTTCTGGTCAGTAGAGTGAAAAAGAGCAATGCCGCACCCATCCACTGCAGCCTGGTCACACCATGATCCTCCACTCCTGTACGTGCTGTCTAGGTCTGTTTATCTGACCCTAAAGCCAGGCATGGATGCAGAGGACACCTGCTCCTCTGCACACCCTTGTGTCACAAGTCACCATTTATCCCTACACACTACCACTGACCATAAAACAGCAACTGGAAAGTATAAGCTTATTGTAAGAAAGTCCTAAACAGTATCTTTTGTCTTTTCTTGTTCCAGGTTCAAAAGGAAACTCGTCTCGATTCCAAGAGCATAAAAGAGTGAAGTGATGGCTGTGGTGGAGGCTGCAATTTTTGGAAATTGTAAAAGCTAGGATACCGTTTTTGGAAAGAAAAAGAGAGAGATTTCCACAATAGCAACATGGCATTTAACTTAATTAGTCAATGAGAGAAAGATATAAAACCTCTCAAAATACATGCAAATAATAAAAAAACCCTTCCCTAAATCATTAAGGCTTCAGAGATAGAAAAAGGATTCTTGCATGAAAAGGGTCAGTGCCACATGGTACATCTTTCCAAATTCTGTATTTAAACTTTGGCAGCGCTGCTGTCATTTGCAGCACGTGTGTGTGTACGAGGGGACAGGCCCTGGAAGCGGTAGCAGGGCATAGCTGCAGATGATGTCCTCACTCTTTGGGGTACTCCAAGTCAGAGCGAGTGGCATGGAACGGACCGAGCTGCTCCCTGCGTGCTCCTGCAGAGCTGGCTGGGGTCAGTGCGGGGCTGTAGAGACACATATGATTCCTACGGGCTCCGAGAACACGCTGAGGACTTTACCTTTGAGAAACAGTCTGTTGGTGGGAACCAACAGCGCATCGGTGCTGCCAGCTCAGGACTGTGCCTAACAGCGCTTTCAAACCCACAGGTAATAACCAAGGGACAACCTTCAGCGGCCAAAGAGAGGACTTGAAGAGGAACATGTGCTCACACACACACTCACGTTTCTTTAGAGTACAAAAATACTATCCAGGACGGGTTTAGCATCTTAGCTGGTTTTCAGGCAAGAGTTAATGCTTCCACCAAAACAGCTAAATAAAGACTTCGGCATGTGCAGCGTTATTGAGGATTCAGTGAGAGACTGAACCTTTGAAGTCTCTCACCAGCTCTGAATCCTGAGAAATCTGTTTCTGTCCATGTCACCGCCACCCACGTGTGTCTATGCGTCTGTGTCTGCCTGTGGTTTTGCTTTAAATTGTCAGTTTTCCTCATGGCAATCAATGCATCATCGTCAGAACTCTGCAGTGAGCAGCACGGGGAGCTATGAATAGCTGTACCCCAGGGAGCTGCACGCTGAGTGCCGCCGAAGGGAGCAGGGACAGCTGCACCCTTGCGTTACAACTAGCCCTCCAAACGGAAAGGGATTTGCAACGGAGAAAGCCAGATCACAGAACTGATGCGCTGGGCACGTGGGCTGTGATGGTGTCTTCAGTCAGCAGCACGTCAGCGTTACTCCGCCGTAGAGAGAGAAGCTTGAGTGTGCAATGGAATAATAACTGATCATTGGTATCAGCAAACAGCGTCTTGTATTCTGCATCTTTTTCTCACAGACCTTCATGAAAGGCAAATCTAATTATGTTCATTTTGCAGACGAAGAACCGAGCTTAACTGAGCAGTTGTTGCAGTGTCTTTCAGGGTTTTTTTTCAGATAATAAAAAATCTGTGTGAAACATAAAATAAACATACTTAAGCAGTTCCACGCTGATACATTGTTATTTTAACCTTAAAATCATTTATGAAGATAACAACACATTGAGACGCTAAGGTATGCATAGGTATGATTCAGGGTAATTTTTTCCTTGTCAAAAGATATAGTTAGTTTTATTTGTCATAGTGTGGTAATTCTGATTTGCTAGAGCCATAAACCACTGTTTGCTTTGGAAATCTTATCCTGCTGA
>NW_010401998.1:39613-52600 GCF_000710305.1 Buceros rhinoceros silvestris
CTTGGTAAAGTTAACGATGCCACAAACCCATTTAGGAGGGTGGGAAAAGGCGCTCTTCACACCGATCGTTGGCTGCTTCTGACTGCAAACATAGAATTTGCAGGTGTGAGATCCCAACGCACCTCCAGATTACTGCGTAAGAAACCTGGGGTGGGGTTTACGCCAATGATGTCATTGCTTCGGTAGTGTTTTAGCTACCCGATGAACCCGTGTTTAAGCACTTGATTCTGCAAACAGGTTTCCCCTACCCCCCCCACACCCGTACCTCCACCGAGGTTTTCAAGGGCCCGTGTCTTTCTCTACGTGTGTAGGACTAGGAGCCCAGAACACAAATGTGATTTAAGTGTCCAGGCTGGTGCTAATCTCCACTCAGCATAAGTAGTGCTGTCACAGCGTCGCACAGGGTGGAAACTCTAGGGCAGCAGATGGCTATGTTGGTCTCAAAAGAGAGTCCCGTACCACGACAGACTCCTAGGGCAACATCTCTGAGATCTGAGTCAGAGGGATGGGTAATAACACAGTTCTCAGGAGTTAGTGGTGACGTATTGTGGCTCTGGCCCATTCTCACACGGTACCAAACGCCTCCTTGCTAAGGGGGTTGGTTAGCTGTTTTCCTGACGGTTTCCACTTCACATTGCAGCAGGCGAAATGCTGAGGGAGATCTCTTGAGACATTTCAGTTCACTCACGAGGAACTGAAAACTATGAACAAAAGCAGGTGCTTCAGAAGTGAAGGCTACAAAAGAAGGGTCCCTGATTTGGAGGTCATAGGCACAGAAGTCACCTACGTGTAAACAGGTACAATGACCTGTCACCAGTGCGGCTGTGTAACAAGAATGGATCAGGGTTTTTTTTTTTGTCATGAGAATTGCTCTTTTTCAACAGTGTTTCACTGGGTTCAAAGAATATTTTGGCTCCTTATAAATGTAAGGACTTGCAAGCACTGAAGTAATAGAATAATTTAGTTTTAGTGTTATTGCAGTATTAAGTAAAAGATCATCTTTTATTACAGTAAAAACTGAAGACACCCTGACTCCCTGAAGACAGTTTCCAAAAATCCCCATGGTCTAAGGCGCTGTCCTACATGGAGCAGTATTTTTGTATTCTTTTGGGTATTCCAGATTGGGGACATCAGGATGAGAGCAGGATCTTTGTTTAAGGGTTGGTCTACCCCTGACACTCACCGGCTTTGCTGGGCAATCTCGTAACAACGCTCACATTAAGCCCCCAGAAAGCTATTTGTCATCATTACTTGCTAAGAACCGTGTCCTGTCTTGGTTTTCTTACACCCAATCTGCCAGGTTTCCTATAAATAGGTTTCGTGTCTTGGAAAAGGGAGCACTGGGGTACTCTTTATCCTCTGAAAGGCATTGTGGTCAGTCAGTCCTATCCTCACAGAGAAACAGCAACCTGCTAAGGTGTTACCTAACCACTGTTCTCTTTAAAGCAACTTGTGCTGTACAGCTGTAAATGATGCCAGAAAGTATTTGAACTAGCTGGAGAGCACCAAAACAGAGAGTCCTCAAAAAGTCAAGGATCCGGGTGCTGGTGGGTGTCACCTGTAGCTCTTGTCTAGACGGAGCAGTCCCATGAACACAGATGGTATGGATTATGAATTCAGCAAGATTTCATATGAAGTTTGGGGTTAAAGCATTAACTGTGGTATGAATATCTTCTCCTACTGGAGAGAAACAGAGGAAGATCGTGGAAAATGCAGCCTCGGAGAAACTGTCTCCTACCTGTGGCAGCAGGTCCAGGTTCACCTGTGTGTCCTGGCTGCTCTGCCTGAAGCCCATGATACCAAACAGTGGTAAACAGTTTAAATTCCTCTTGGCTGATGCTGCCGTGGCTCCCAGATGCCAAACACTGCTCCCTGTAATGTGATCGCATCTCTGGCAGTGTGGCCCAGTTCACTCCTTCTCAATGTCATGGTGCTTAGCTGTTCCTGACCTTATTTGGCTGAGGAAACTCAATCACATCCTCATCTTCAGCCTAGAATGCATCAATAGAGTGGTGCAAGGAAGCTCGACCTCCCCAAGTACGTAATGATGTCAAGTAACCACTGGAGAAATGGAATTGTCTTGGGGGGATGTTGACAGGTTAACTAGTCCTTAGATTTCAGATCCCTGGTGACCCATTCACTGAAAGCCTAAGTTCTCCATACAGTCTCTCCTCAAGGAGCTCAGGGTGGAAGCAAGGAAAGGGGGTGGGAAGCTGATGGCTGGTCCATCCTATGGAGCCACTGTGCTCCCAGGGTCTCTCTATGTTGTGCCCTCAGGCAGAAGAGAGGGAGCTCTGCTGAAAGGTTAATGGCATGGTCAGACCTTGTATTTTTAACCAACAAAAAATTTCTTCAAGTTGAACTTCACAAAGTAGAAGAGCTACACTAAAGCAACCTCTAAGAAGGAGCTGGAGGGAGATTTACAGTCACTTTGTGCTTCTGTAAAATTGTTTTAATAAACCTGGAAGTTTATCGAGCATTTAGGAAAGTTAGAAAAAACAGTTCAATGCAACAAAGCTGTACTGCTACAGCTAAAAATATATTTTTAAATGAATCCTACATATTTAAATTAAGAAATTGGACAAAGTCCTACAGAACTCTGTTTCAGGTTTGGCATTAAGCCTGCAAAAATACTTATTATGGTCAGCATTTGCTACTGAAACATTTATTACAGCTGGATGTAGGCAGGCTTGGTCAATGTGAAAGATGCTTCTAATCTCCTTTCCTCTTGATGAGTATGTTTTTCACCATATTCCAATCCAGCAGAGTCTGTCTCTCTGAAGAACAAGCTCCCCACCCCCACTCCATTGGATTTTATTACTTAACTCACAGATTTGTATGAAAGCTGTTTTTGTTCCTAGCAGGGTGCAAGGAATGTTAAAAAGTCCTATTTATTTTTTTTCCTGAGATAATTACTATGTTCGTGTTGCTTGTCTGCATTTTATGTGGGATATGTTTAAATTTATAAGTTGATAGAAGCAAGTTTTCGGTTTAATCATTAAATGGTATGAAAATTTGTGAAGTAAGACCACACACACTAAAAAAAAGTAACACTAACATCTGATACTTCTGGAAAAAAAACGCCTCTGGAGAAGTCAGACTAAAAGAATGTCTTAGACTGATTTCTGCGATGGGAGTGGAGACTTGAGATAGATCCTACAACCTCTTGTCATCGTTTAGGCAAGGTGCCATGTGGTTCAGTTACGCACCGTACTGCAGCTTGTGACGTAGTTCACATGAAGAAGTTTAGCTTTCCTTAATTGAGGAGAAATACCTTGAAGACTTAGTTGCTGCTTCATGAATGAAACCTTATTTACCACATGCTTCAGCTCCTCTTGCCTCGCCCAAAAGAAATAAGTCAGCTCATAATAGTTTGTTTGAAATGTTGCTGGGTTCAGAGGATATATATTTTAAGTTTGGAGCAACAGACACAAATGAAAGCTATAGTATCTCCTCTAACTTTGCCCAGAGCTTTCTATTTGCTTACAACACAGAATTTTCAAGTCTTTTTTTCTGCATGACATGTTTGGAGGGCAAGAAAAGGAACTAACTGTATGTTTGCCTCTTGTTATGCTAATGGCTTTCCATGTTCTGCTCTTTTTTTATCTTGCTATACTGCAAGATGTTTGAAGCAGGAAATTACGATTAATTCAAACAGTGAGTCTCACAAAGTCCCTGCTCCTCGTGGGATCAGCTGGGCATTACTGCAAATCCAATACAAAGAATGTTTGTCCAGTGCCATTAATGAAAAAAGAAAAAAAGGTACTGCAGTTCAAAACTAGCTTTAGTGCATCTTCCAGAAATAATCTCTTAAAAAATATTTGAAAAAAAGTATCAAGATAGGTAATGACCCATTTAATGTGAAAAAATACTTATGCTGATGGTTCTACTTAATATAGCTTATCGAATTGCCCCTCTTCCAGCCTCTCTCCTTGCCCTTGGCCTTGGAATCTTCAGATGAGCATGTGGTGCCACAAAGGCCACTGGGAGCAGGAAGGACGGTTACAGCAAGTGCCTCCCTCAAGCCATGTGGCTGGAGCGTGCCTCGTGCAGGTGGGAGCTTTGGAGACACACTCCCAACTCTAAGCTCCTCCCTGGAAATGTGTGAAGGAAGACTCATTAGCAAAGTGGTGTGAATTGGTCACATCTCAGGATGTGTTCCTCTGGCAACAGCATAAACCCCTGTGTATGTTACCTTTCATGTTTACCTTTACTTTAGAAGATGTTTGCTAATCCTTGCAAGGACCTAGGGAAGGTGAGATAGAAAACCCATCATGTACTACACAGCTTTGCCGTGTAGAACCAAACCACTCCCTAGGAGTCGAATTGCTCATGGTTGCAAACGATCTATGTGGAAGCCCAGCACCCGTGTTTGAGTGGAAAGTATGTTCTCTAAGATATGTTTTGGACACCAAAAAGAGTTGTGTATAACCCAGAGGCTTATTTTAAATTTTTCCGACTTCCAGGCTAATGCGGCACATTATTTTGATTAGCAAGCTTATGTGGTTGAGGGTAATTCTTTAGGTTGATCCTTACAGTTTTTCTTTTCCAATTAAAGCGGGTCCGTTCAAACCGCCTTTATAACCATTTTGAAGTTTCATGAATGGGGGCACCCATGCACACAGGTCCACACGCATTCCTCCATGGTGTCAGGAGCTCTCCAGTAGTAAATATAACTTATCTTTCCGCACTGTTAACCTTTAATTATCAAGGTTTCCTCAGGAACTTCAACGAATTATTGTTGAAATTTCATATATTTACTGATACTTCATGATTTTTACACGCCTTTGTAGTTAATTTTATATTCCACTCTTGAACCCTGCGTGTCACCCATTTCTAACCAGAATGCAAAGTGTCTGACTGGTTTGAGCAGAGCTGACCCAGCGGTCGATGTGAAGCGAGACAGGCAGGTTCACATCATCCCTTCTTCCTTCGGTGAGCCTGAGACAGAAAGCGTTACTGAATAGTGTGTTTCTAACAGGAAAGGGAGAAAGGACCTAAAAAAGGTCTCTAAGTGACAGTGCCGGAGGGCATGATGTTGGCTTGTTATGCTTCTAAGCAATGTAATTTAATGCATGAGGAAGACGCCCTTAGTCTGGTTGTGACGGTCAATATTTCTGTCACAAATACAGACTTTACAACAACAAACCAGCATGCTCCCAATTTTAGATTAAAAAGTATTATCAAATAAAAGAGTGGGCTCAGCAATTATACAACATCTCGAATCTTACATCAGAAATAGAAATAACCCAGATTCAGAAATAACTTGCAGGCACATCAGTCAATCAAATAAGGCTGCTACTGAAAAAAGATCTGAATATCTTAGTCACAACAAAGACAACTATTTTCAGAGAGGGCTCTGCAGATGCACATTCTGCTTGCAGCTGCAGCCCAGCCCTAAGAAGAGGTCAACTGGGTTTGGAGAGAATCCAGCACAAGGATCTAACCCTTCAGCTGAGTATGAGCAGCTCAAGGCAGATCAAGATTTTAGGCAGCTGCAGCTACCAGGGGAGTTCTGGGATGCCTCTGTGTACATCTGAACCGTACATCAATTTCCATGTGGGTCGCAAAGCAAAACCATATGTCGTTTGGTTTTTTGCTGCCCCTGTTCAGAGTGCCTCTAAAGCAGAGCCCTGGGTTAACGCTGAAGGGTTAGACGGTGTAAAGGGAAATATTTTTAATCAGCTGAATCATCCAAGGTGATGCTTGAAGACCTTCTTAGCTTGTGAATGCAGGTACTACAGCCTGAGAAATGGGGAGGGTAAGAACCAGTGAGGCAGTTCCTCACCTGGCATAAAGTAAACATGGACACACTGACTGCTGTGTTTCAGACCAGCTGAAGAGTAGTGTCAGAGATTAAAAAAAAAAAAAAAGTAGTAAAGAAAAACAGAATACGTGTTTTAAAGGTTTGAATTTTGATGGTGACGGACACACAGATAACCTCAAAGGGATTGACCTTGTCAGCTGACTCCAGCGTCTCTTTAGCAGATCTTTCCCAGGCAAAACCAATGATCAACCAACAGTGCAATATTTTCATGGGGAACGAGTGTGGGGTGTTACAGGGCTCTTTCATGCAGTGCAGGGAGGATAATGAGGACAGGCAGGAAGCTGAAGTTAGTTGAATTAAACCAGAAGAGAGAAACCCAATTTTTTAAGGGGGAAGAAGATTAAATATAGGGTCACACTACCAAGGGGAATGGATAATTCTCCACCTCCTGGTGTTTTCAAAGGGAACTGGAAACCTTGGTAGCTGTTGGACTTCCTGCAAGGGCATCTGAAATCCCGCAGTGTGTGATTTGATGACTCCTGGCCTTCAGCTCAGTGTGGTGTGAGTCTACGAACAGGGCAGTGGGGACCGACTTTCCGGAGCGCGTGGCGGAAGGGACCGGGCTGTATGCTGTACAGGCCATCTCAGCTATTAGTAAAGACAGGTCTGCCCTAAGTAAAGGGAATCTGAGGATTGTAATTTGGGGACCTGCTGCAGGACTGATTTCTTCTACAATATTTAGAGCAGAAACAGCTGAATGCAAGGTCCTCTTTCCTTACTACTTGGATGACTATGGCATACTGCTTCAAGCCCTTGCATGTGACTTTGTTTGTGAAGGCTAACAGTTACGTCCTGTGTGGGTTTGTTGTGTGAGGAACTGCCTTTGCCTCAGTTTAAGCGCATCTTTTACACTCAGTAAAAAATAAAAAGCACTCTCTGTTTTCTAGAATGCAGCGGTATTCCAAGGAATTTATTACATCTTACTTCACTGGATGAAACATTTGTTATTGTGAAGGAAAAGTCTTTTCTTTGAAGGATGAATCCAGGTTAGCCCAAGAGGAAGGGAGCATTTCCGTGGCAGAGCCCTACACAGGCTGGGTGGAGCTGGGTGCCCGTTACACCACGCTCTTACTGCCCTGCGTGCCAGGCACACTATTGCTATCAGGATGGTCTGTGGCTCTTACACGCGCACCGATAAGGGCCATCCAATGCACTTTGATGAATGATTTGTTAACTTCTGATCTGTGCACCCCTCCTCTACTGCTGTCCTTGGAGAAATGGCAATTGATCATTCCGTTATACGTGCATCCTACAGGTGTTCCTGGGACCACGGAACAGCCACAGGCAAAGCTCCTACCCACAGACCAGGGAAAGTTCATTTCTGCCACATCCCAAGGCATTTGAGGAAGAATTTAGTATCCCTGAGGCTAAGGAATGACCCAGGGTTCCCTGCTGGAGGAACTTGCTGCTGTTGGGCCATGGATTTAGGGTGGTGTATCACAGCTGAGATCTCTGGTATGTAGGAAATACCGGACAAGATGTGTCTGCAATCGTGAAAAAGAGTCATGAAAAAAGGGACTCAAATCTAGGCATGGATCAGGGAGAAGATTTGCATGAAGGTATTAGGGTGAAGTTCATAAACTCCTGACTGTGCTCATACCACTGGCTTTCATCAGAGTTATTCATTCAGACGAGCATACTATCATAAACAAAGCCTGGAGTCGGTCAGGCACAGAACGTGGAGATACATACTTCTGAAAATGTAACTTTTCCCTGGAAAATTATCTACTTAGCAGATCTTCTGAAAAAAAAGGAAGACAAGATGAGGTTCACTGAAGAAGCAACAAGTGTGGTTATTCTCAGGGAAAACAAAATATGTTAAATATGATTCTGGACAAGCCAAGTGACCTTTGCCTGCTGCCAATTTTCTACAGCAGAAACTTAAACAATGTTTTAAATAGCAGATTTGATTGCCCCTCAAGGACTACAGAGCTCCCGACTTCGTATCCCAAGTGCTGTTAGTTGGCATAGCAAGTTAAAATAATTTAAAAACAATAATAAATAATCTAGTTTTCAAAAATAAATTTTTTCGTGGAGTTACTTGGAAGCTATTTACCAAAAAGTCTGTTGAACTTACCAGTGATAACACTTCAATCCAGCTTTTTTTAACACTCATTCAGCAAAATGCTATGATCATTGACAGTATGATTGGGGAAAAGTGAGAATATTTCTTTGTCTTCACAAACTGAACAAAACGGATGGAATGAGAGCTGGGTCCATAGCACATCTCCACTGGAGATGTCTCTACTCAATGCAGGCACAATACAGACAGGCACTTCTGCTATCTAGTTCCATGCAGAAGAGATTTGCAGATTATACATTCCCCTGCCTTCCTCTGCTGTAGGTGATGATGATGTCCTGTCCCTCTTGAGCCTTGTAAGATTTTAGGAACGTGACTTTTTATGTCTGCCTCTTTGTCCTGTTCAATTCCCTATCCCTGATGGTTTCCGTGTGAAAAGAGTCTGATGCTCATCCCACCTCCACTCACTTCAGAAGGGTGATTTTTTTCATTTGCCCCAGTCTAAAGAGAATAAAGAGACCAGGAGCAGGAAGGTGAAGGTCTGCTGGCATTTCACAAAGTCATTCTTGGTGGCTGCAGAGAGGCGCAGGGTATAGATGGCTCTTAACACACCTGACTAGCAGCGGCAGTGTCTTACATCTTAGGAACTGACTAGTGATGTGTCTGACATCTAGGCTAGCATTCCTCCCGGCAGGAAACAGTCCAGGCCAACTGATCTTTAAAACTTGTGTGAAGCTCCTACTCTACCCCTTGGACTCCAGTATTTTTGCTGTCGGTTGTATCTACCTGCCTGTTTCTCGACACCCCAGAACGTGGACACAAGTTTAAAAGGTCCTACTTCTGCGCTCTGGATCCATCAAACACCTGTGCTCACAGAAAGAAGGTAACACTTACTAGTCCCTAGTTTTACCAAATGCAGCTTCCTGCAAATTCCAGACTTCGTGTTGTTCCCTGTTCTACAAAGACTTAAACTGCACCTCCAGAAATTGTCCAGAGAGACGACGGAAGGTACCCCCGCGTGCTGCAATCGGTGGTGCTGGCAGCGTGAGGTGATACCTTCTTCTAGCATGTCATGTGTGTGAGGTGGGCCGTGGCTCTCGGCAGCACGGAGACGAGGGGAGTCAGACCCCTGGCTTTGGTACCTCAGGGCCATTGTGATATTATTTTTCTCCCATAACCCCTAAGGCAGATAGAAGATTGGAAAGACCCCAAGGACAACCTCTGAATTTACTTTGAGTGTGTTTCTTACAGTCAGACATAAAACTAACTTCAGCAAAAGCAAAAGTCTCACACTTCCTCATCGCTTTTGGGCAAGGAGGAAGGAATGGATTTAAATGTTAATATTATAACCATTAAAGAAGAAAGTGGATTCCTGAAGTAAATTACTCCACTTTCAGTTGTTTTTAACTCTCACCTACAACTCATCTCCAAGTAGGAACACTTAGGTCCCACTTGGAAGTCCTGTACAGATGTTTACCAAACATAGCTGACATTTTCACACCAGATAGTGTTATGTCCAGTGTGCATAAAATAAATTGATCCTTGCTTCTGCAAGTATTCGTATCTCCCAGGGAAAGCCTCCCTTCCTTTGCTTGTCCTGCAGCCACAGTGCATTGAAACAGATGGACTTTGCATTTATTTATCGTCTTTCAGCTGAAGACTTTAAATTACTCTGAACACATTAACTATGTCTGAGTCATTCTTCAGATACAGGATTTTCTCAGGAAAATTCAGATACAGGATTTTCTTCATAAGCACAGGCCACATCTGGTCTTGCCTGCCATGAAGATTTCCAGTGAGAGATGGTCATCCAGTGAAACCCACCCCCCCAATAAACCACCAGGCCCCACAGCCGTTTCAGCAGATATCTGGAATCTCCTAGCCCCCCAGTAGCCACCTACTCCAAGTTCCTCACTCCAAGACACACAGCTCTCTGGCTCCCAGGCCACCTCACCTACTTGTACCACCTGATCTTCACTAGCACCCTCAGGAGCTCACGCGCACACCCGCAGTTGCACCAGGTGCTGCACCATTGACACGGGGGTCTCTAGCCCTGGTGCCAGCCCCACACCTGCACTCAGATCCCCATACACACACGGGCACCCAGAAGTGGCAGTTACTCCCCTAGGAAAGAGGTGGAAAGGAATTGAATAAGAAGATAGGACAGGCTGTGCTAACCAGGTGAAGGACACGGCCAGACAAGTGTACTGACCAGCAGACCGCTTACACACAAGGAGCTGTTTTATGGACTTATCCCTCTGTTTTCTCACATTTGGTTGCCCCCAAAACTACCTCGATCCCCCCCTCTCCTCTGCCTTTATTTTCTCCCCTAGCCATCCCATAATAAATCTTCTACAGTCCCAAAATGCTTTTGCTTGCATGCCATAATAAATCTCATCCTCCACAGGCATTGAACCCTCCTCAGTCCAATGGATGTTCTGGAGAGTTCCCTGGCCCGTGGGGCTGTTGGTCCCACAGGGCAGTCCTGGGAGTGGCTGGGATGATGCTTATGGCCCTGGAAGGAGTAATCGGTGTTTTCCTGCCTGCTGTACTTCCTTGGGCTCCTTTCTGTGGGTGGAGATGAGATTTTTATTGTGAACAAACCCCGCTGGTATATATCACCTGTCTGCACCAGTGCTAGGAGGATCGCACTAAACCAGCTGTAGTAACGTGCTCAAACACGTTTGACCGGACACTCTGCTGCTATGAGCTGCCATAACTCTACTGACATAGAAGAAGCAACGACAAGTGTCCCTGGCTGGTGTAGCCCCCTTGCTGAGCCTGGGGAGATACCTCAGCAACTCTTTCATCCAGTTTCCCTTCCCCGAGCCACCAGGCATTTGCAGATATAAGTTTTGTTTTATTCTTTAGGATGCTGGAGTGATAGGGGAGAGAAAATTCCCATGTGAGATCACATGAGAAGGAAGCCAATGAGATCATGGCTTTATGTTTTGTTGCTTTCTCCCCCTTGGTTCATCTTACACCAGTAAAGTGGAATGGAAAGAGACACAAATCCAGGGTGAGAAAGAGGCAGTGAATGCTCGTGCAACATAGCACTGAATATTTTAGGTATTTTTTCTGGTTTCTCATTATGCAGTTTAACAAAGCTCCCTCGAGTTTGTGAAATCACATCAGTTTTGAAAACAATTGCTAAGAGGAGCGTGGTTTCTTTACCCAAGATTTCAAAATTCATTTTCCTAGAAAAACTCATCCATTTTGCAGTCTTCTGTTCATACAGCCCCTTTCCTGGTCTCAGGAATTCATGTATCTCCTAAATAAGCATTTAACAGATGCAAGACTGCACCTTGGAACGGCAGAGGAACGTATTTTAACATCTCACCCTTTCACAATGATATTTTCATCTGCTCAGATGGGGAACACTTGCATTGTCTTTCTAATTTTGTTACATATATATCAAAGAACAGTTACAAATAAAGATAATACAACACTGACAGCTGACATGTTCCCTTTCACGGTGTGGAACTGCTTGTCGTGAGTTTGCCAAAAACCGGCGAATCTCATTGCAGAAATTGGCAAGTTTTCCAGCAGTGCTCTTTGGGCAGTGGCCGTAGCAGGAAAATGGCTGCAGTGGTTTGAGAGCTGCTGTGTGTGACCTTTCCTACTCTACTCTTTTTGAAGTCACTGGTAAATACCTCTATGGCTGCAGTGAGGTAGAACCTGGGTCTCTGTATTAAAATAACTACGCATCAGATGATCCCAGGATTGTGTATGTGAGTACATAATGCTCCATCCTTCCACTCTCACACTCCAAACCACACTTACGGGCCCACAGATTTTAAATTAAATATAAGCATGTTGTTAAATCAAGTATGAACATTCACTTTACACATTTTCTATAGCAAAATCATGCCCAGAAAGGCCCAAAGGAGCAGCAGAATCCATCAGTCACCCTAGAACCTGACCTTAGCAGCTGAGATACACCATGTGCAGCTCCTGACAGTGGCTGAAGGTGCTATGATGTACTCCCAAACAAGCCACAGCCTGGACCATCGAAACAGGCTCGTGTTTAAAGAATAGCAAAATTATTAGCAAAGCTTGCACAGCCTGGACCGTTGAAACAGGCTCGTGTTTAAAGAATAGCAAAATTATTAGCAAAGCTTCAGCAATCACACCCACAACGGAGTGAAATTTTCCATCAGCACTGCTATGTATTCATTTCTTGATTAAAACCCACATGGCTTTTTCCATCTATCCAGAAACTTGCAAAAAGATACTTAAGCAATTATTTCCCCCCATACGTTTCTTCGCCATTTCAACACGATCTGACTGAAGCACAATTGGAGCCAGGTGGCAAAGGCCAAACCTTTTTACGACAAACCTGCCAAAGTGAATCCTCATGATTTTTTTTTTCCCTTCAGCTTTATCTCACCTTTTTATTCTTCAAGAACTTCACAGTTTCAAAAATAAATAATTTGAACTTTCGTTTAAGAAGTTTAAACTTTTGTTCACCAAAGGCAATTTTTTTTTTCAAGGGTGTCTAGTGTATGAAAACCAGTGGTTTTGGTGACACGGACTAGGAGGTCTGGGTCATCTGTGGGGCCTCAGTGTATGAATCCTCTATAGCCACAGTGGCTGTAAGCCTGCTGCAAGTCTGCGGGTGAGGGGAGAGGCTTCAGACCCATGGCCACTGGTCACAGAATGGCTGAGGCTGGGATAAACCTCTGGAGGTTGTCTAATCCTAGATGAACAGATGATCTAGGGATCATCTTGTCCTCCTTTCTGTGATGACAGCACTCTCTGGGGACAGTGAAGAGTGCTCAGGTCCAGGGAAGATGAGAGGTGGACAGCTGATGGCTCCACAGTGCTGTGAGTTCTCCTTACAAATCATCTGCTGCACCTCTTCCAGCTTGAGAGAAATACGGACAGAAAATGCCCCTTCCTTTTCCCAGTCCATGGCTTTTGATTGGGATGGGGGTCTTGTTGAAGATAGAGGTCATTTCTTCCCAGGTGGCAGTGTCAGTTCTGGAGGAACCCTGGGAAAAGGAGGAAGGGGGTACAAGACCTTCCATTTTTCCTTTGGGTGTTTGACCTTGGTAAAATTTACTTGCTGATCAGTTCTTGTGGTTTCCCCACATCTCAGGAACTTCTGACTCTTGTCTTCTGAAAACTGGGGATATTT
>NW_010401998.1:52772-53930 GCF_000710305.1 Buceros rhinoceros silvestris
AATATTCCGGAGGAAGATATATATCAGGTGTTTGTAAGTTCTCTTCAGTTTACTAGATGGTGGACCCCCATTTCACTGCCCCAGGTAAACCAGTGAGGAACGTCATCAGATGATGCCTTGCTCACAGGGTAGTTAAAGAATTTCAGTTCAGGTTGATTTAGGAACTCTGGTTTCAAGTTCTGTTGGATATCTGATTGTATTTTGAGATAATTGCAAGCTGCAGTGCTCTGCAAGCTGACAATTTGCCCTGAGTGGTGGTTTCTGTCAATCAGGGGCAAGGAGACATAATTTATGGGCCAAGAGAGAAAAGGGCCAGGATATATTTCAATGGTGATCGAGCCCAAACAGATTCCCAAAGAGTCTGGATGAGAACGCTCTTGTAACAGCTGCAGAAACTGTCAAAATTTTATCCCGACCCCTTGACTTCAATAGAAATAAACGAGAAATGAGTAAGACAAACAAGGGGGGAAATGTAAGAAGTAGCAAATATTTGAGGGTATAACCCACAAAAAAACGAACCAACCACCACGTGACATCCCCAAATCTGCCTGCCAAGCATGCAATTTACATCTTCTGTAAGACTTCAGAGAAATGTCTAATACCATATTTGATTGTCTGAACCCTCCCCACCATCATTACCTCTGTCCATGACATTTAAGAGCTCAGCTGCAGCCCTCCAAGACAACAGAAGTTGCATGACGCTCTGAGAGCAGCCAAACATCCGAGGAGCAGCAAGCTGCTGACAGGCTGAGCAGCCCAACAGAAGGTCAAAATGCTGGTTTAAAAAAGAGGGAAACTGCAAGATGAGGTGGAGAAAGGGGATGGGAGGTAGGGGTATACAGGACTGATCAAAGTCAACATGTCAATAAAAATATTCTTTCTAATGAAATATTGCATGTTTTTATTTTTCTTCTGTTCTGATGGAGTCACACCAAACTATTTGTGGTATGTGAAGCATTGGAAAAATAAACCTGGACAGAAGAGAGGCACAGATGTTTTCCATGTTCAATTTAAAAAAAACCAAAACCCAGAACATTCCTGGTCACCACCCTTTGCCGCAGGAGACGGCTTTGTGGGCCGTGTACTTAACTCCCTCCAGTGCTCCTTGGGATCTGCGTGGGTCAGTAGGTGCTGTTGAACCAGGGAACGAGCGGGCAG
>NW_010401998.1:54011-64213 GCF_000710305.1 Buceros rhinoceros silvestris
AAAGAGAGGGCAGGTCTGATCAGGACCTTCTTCTGATCATTTTGCACTTGTTTTTCATGGAAGTTCAACTGTTGTTACGAACCTCTAAATAAGTCCTTGCTCACACCAGGAAAGAATGATTGTCCAAGAAGCTGCAGTGACAGGTAAAACTGGGAGAACCATGAAATGAGGCCAGCTGTGGAGAGGGGCTCCGTTCTCTTACACTGCTGAGATGGAGTGATGAGGAATGAAGGATTTCGCAGGTGTTCAGATCTGCACAGCACTGTGTAACTTCACAACAAAGGACAATTTTTAATTTAGGAGTGCGGTTTTCTTCCCCCAGAACGGTCACCTGATCGTTATGGAAAGGTCATATTGAACCTTGAGCCTCAGAACGCATCTTATACTTTATTATGCTTTTCCTGTCTAGGAAAACTACAAACATGGTAATTTTCCTTTTTCTTCTTTTGTTCATTTGTGTCTGGATCTTTATTCTGACATCGCAAAACAGGGCCAAGAGGGCTGTGTCTTCTCTCTTGAGCTATTCATTCGAGCTGCATAGTCACTCTGACCAGCACCTTCTCTCCCTCCAGAATGGCACCAGGATGTTGAGCTGAGGTGGTCTCTGTTCTGCAGCCCTCATGCCTGCAATTTAAAAATGCGTCATGATCAATGGCGTTCGTAATAATGGAAACCAGGTTCGCACATGAGAAAGTTCAATGGCCTGTGCACCAGATTTAGAACAGAAGAAAGCCAACAGGGTAGTGGAGAAAGAGTATAAAGAAAACTGTACCAGGTCATGAAGCTGCAGTCTGAGAGGAGCCCTTTTAGGAGGCAAGCACATGCCATCATAACACTACATCTAGAAAGAGAAGGGTAAAATCTGCAGCAGAAGGAATCACAAATTTCTGGTACTTAATTCAACAGATGAATATTTAGAGAAGAGAATATAAGAACAATAAACGCTTATGAACTTCAGAAATTATTTTTAAAAGGAAGAGAGGTGAGAGAGGGAAAAGTGAAACTGAAGGAAAGAATGGGTGAGGGGAGAAATGCATTTTATGCAGAGAACAGTGGTGGACAAGGAAAAGAGAAGCTGAAGAAAAAAGAGTGGAGGGACTTCTGTTGCTTTGTTGCACCATGCCATCAAATAGCGCAGGAGGTTTGGGCAATGCTCTCACTGAAGTCGATGAGGCTCTCAGGGCTGCAGGTTTGCGCAGGACTTTGAAAGCGTCAGGAGTCATGATCTACCTGTTCAGAAATTACATCTGAAAGTCTCTTCACCCTGGCAGGGTCCCCTCTGACCCTCACCGTCACACGTACACATACACAGACTGCTGTGGAGGAGGACTTACCTTGCCTGACTTCCTAGTGGTTCGAAGTTTCACATGGTTTGAAACAAGGCTGATGACTACTCAGAGCCCACCACCTCAGTAAAAGAAAGCCCGACTTCAAAACATCTTGAGAGAAAACGACTGAGGTCATACACATCCTTTTGGGTATAGTTTTTGTTTATCAGCAATTTTCCAGAGCTGTCAGCTTGGTGCGTTCAATCGTTACTGAACTCATGCCCAATGCTGGAAGAAAATGTGGGATCCAGTAAGTGAGTGGACACATTTTGGCTGAAGAGAAGTGACTGTAGGATAGCCCACAGCCCAGGTGCCCAGAGTAAATCTGATATTTAATAGCCCGCCCCAGCTTCTGCCAAAGCACAGAAATCCACCCGAGCCTTTCTGTGCCGTGTCTCACCACAGTGCAGGGGGGGTTCTGCAAGATTTCAAAATACAGTAGTGGAAGTGTTTGTGTTTACGGAGGAAAATTTGTGGCCACATTCTTCCTGGTATGTGGTGCTAGTCTTGACTTCCTTGGATGTATAAGGGGTTCGGGTATGGTGATCTGCTGGCAGCAGTGGGGTAAGGCAGGCAGAGGACAGGGCAGGTCACCTGAAGCAGAGCTGGATAAATAACATAGAATGGTCTTTGTTCGGTCTTGATGGCAAATTCCTCTTCAAAATGATCAGAGGCATGAATCTGTTATGTTCTGAACCAATACGGAAGGTTTCCTGAATTCATCTGCGTGTAGGAAGGTGCTGCATATCTTCGTGTTTTAATTTGAATGTCTTCACCATGAACACGTATTCTCAAACGAGAGGTGGTTTTGTACATTAGTGTGATTATTCTTACACAGTAAGAAACAAGGGAGGTGAATTAGGAAGTCTGCAGGTGATTTATCTTAAAAACCCTCTTTTTTAACATCTTTAAAACTTGCTCTATGTTGGCATTTGACATCAGTCTGGGCGAATTCATCACTCATCTGTGTCAATCTGATACAGTTGGGTTATAGACACGTATGAGAGATAACGGGGAATAAGAAACAAGGTTTGCTTTAATCTCAAGATGATGGACATGAGGGACATCTCCACTGCAGTATAGAGATGTACATTAGCACAAAAATATTATACGTGAGGACAAAAAAGGCATATTTTGAGAGCCTTGTGCTAGGGTCTGTCAGAGAAATAGGCCAAGAGTTCCTTCAGAAAAATTCAGCCAATCAGTTTAGTTAATCAATGCCAAATCCACTACCATGACACATGCATGACTTAAATTAATTTTGAGGTGACTAGATTATATAATAATAGGAATAATAATAGTAATATAACAACAACAATAATAATAACATCATCAACAACAATAATGCTGTGTTGTGTTGGAAATACTGGTTGAATGTAATCACAGACAGGCTGATTTTTCCAGTCAGATCATTGACCTTGCTCCCCTGCATGATGGAAAATTTAGAACCCCCCAAAAAAGGAGGGATCTACAGAGGCCAGGGGTGCCTTTTTATACAGGACTTTGAAATAACAAATTTTGATTTAATTTTGGTTTTCTGAAAAATAATTATAATTCTCCCTGTAGTTAATGATCTTCTGGGACTTTTAAATAAAATGTTTTAATTGTGACCTAAAGCAACTAAAACCAATGAAATAGAACATTAAAATGTAGTTTCAACATACTCGAAATTTTCTATCAGAAATTCTTAGAGAAATAGAAGATATTAAATCAAATTCCCACAAAATAAATCTCAAAGATATCTGGTTCTGTCAGTGGTGGCTATTGTGATGAAACGTTCTGACAGTTCTTTCACAATTTCCCTGGCAAGCTTTAACGGAAACCTTCTCCCCATCGAAAAGGGACTGTGTGTGTAAACCACCTCTCATACATCGAATTTCAGGACTCCATCTCCATGCAATTGATGTGCATCTTCTTTTACAACCTCGTAGCTGTACATTAACCTGTGCTTTTTGGACATCTCTGCCTGGAAGCTCTCTCCCCACATCTCCCACAAAGCTTGTGAGACCCCGGAAATCTTCTTGTGGTTGAGTCTGTAGCAATGACTGTGGAAAGAGGCAAACCACCGGTGACCTGCCGTAAGGCAGGCAGTGCTTCAGCTTCAAGTATACCCGAATTTTCATGGTCTATTCATTGGAAATGTTCACACCATGGAAAAGGTTTGTGAGAAAGGCTGAGGGCTGCTCATGAGCCCTTGGTTTCCAGCTCGGGAGCCACTGCTTTTTGCTCTCTGTCGGTACCATCAGCTTTAACAGGAGAAGAGAGGTCACGTTGGGCGTTAGTAAAGCTATCTGCCTACTGTGCGAATAGACAACAGAATATTCTTAATGAGCCAGATAAATGAGAAAGTCAGAGCCCTACAGCAGTCGGGAAAGGCCTGGAACTTTCTTTGAATACCAGCAGTTCTCCAAGTCTGGTCAATTGATCCTGGGTAGAAGGAACGACGTTGGTATCGCAGTAAGCCGGTGAACGTGCATTAGGCTAAAGCGTTTCAGAGGTAATGGGGACAGCTGGGTTAGCCAAAAAACGCATTAAGAAAATATGTTTTTAAAAATGTAACTTTGCAGAGCTGTCAGCACAAGGAGGGTGGGCGTCACGCCAAATGGAACTGCACCATCTTCCTGACAACTTTCAGGTTCCATTAGCAACTGAGGATGCCTGAGAATTCAGTGTTAAATCCATTAGCCAGCAACTCGCGCATGTCTTCGTTAACCGAATCTCTATTCATCTCACCAACTATCTCTGTTTTTCTTAGAACGACACCGGGGAAAACGTGCAACCAAACAGAACTGAATTTGGTCTTCTTTTGCATCTACAGGAAAAGCCATGCTTGAATGCAATTATTCTCTTAAGAAAAAAATGTAATCCAGTCACTGATCTGGGGCCGAGTTGTGCTTTGGCTCCGGGTTATACCGAAATCGCGGGACAGGGTCGCAGATGTTGCCTCTTCCTCCTCCTGCCTGCTGTATTTCACACCACAGCCGTGCATAAATGCAACCTTTACATTCAGGAAAGGACATACAGGGACTGTGTCCTCCTCACTTCCTCGAGGCTGTACAGGTGAGATTCGGAAAGGTTTTAAGAGCCTGAAATTCAAGATTTCTGGCTGTCAGCTACATGAGTCTAAAGTAACAGCCCAAATCTCACTCCCCCTCATCCCCTGGAAGTCCATGCAAGTTTGCCTGATGAGAAGACCTCTTCCAAAGATCTGATGCCTGAGCTCCCTCAATACTCACGAAGCTAGAGGAAGAACAGCTACAAGTGGCATGTTACTCTAATGCAACAGGCATTGAGGCGGACAGACGATCCTGGAGTCTATGTTCAGGATTATTCTATTTTTTTTTTTTCATCCAGGTACTAATTAGAAGGGGAGGTGGAAGGTACCTCATTCTGTAATTTATGTCACTCTTTTTGGGAGACTAGCTTTGAACCCCCAGGACAAGGAGGAATTTTAATCTCAATCTCCCTTCCTGCGTGATTGCTCTAGCCATGAGCCGTGAGACAAAGACCACAGCCATGCTATGATCATCTGGGTGTGGGTGAATTCATTGCTTTGGGGTGATGGCAGGCATGCTCTGAGCAAGCCTACTGGGTGAGGCCATCAGAAGACCCAGACTCAGGACAGTGTGTGTGTTCCAGGTGACCTCAAGGAGATGGGTGTTTAGAAGTTCAGGTCAGCAGGCACAATGCAAGTAGCACAGAAATAATTCCATGAAAATTGGTCTCAAGCTACATCTGTACTTCATAGGTCATTCCCTTGGGTTCCTTTTGTGGCTGATCTGATGTCCCCATGGTCCTGAAACACAATTACTTTGTTCAACGTGCCTGAGAAAATATGAAGGTTGTGTTGCAGCTCAGTGGTTCCTTTAAAACTAGAATCCTGAGGGCAAGAAGATTTTTTTTTTAGAAATCTGGGGACAGAGGAACTGAGGAACAGAGCTGTTTAGCAGACTAGACATATACTCAGGTGCTAAAGTGCTCACACAGAGGCTTTTTATCACTCTCTTGCACTCCTAGAGTGCAGAGGTCTGGGGTGGGTGGTAGGAGGCAGAGCCAGGGCTCCCCCTCCTTCCACATCAACCCTCTGCACAGCAGAGAGGCTGTGCCCTATCCCAGGTAAAAACAGGGCCTTTTCCCAGAGGAGCTACAGGAGGAATTCCCTGAGGAGAGCTAAAGAAGCAGCTTAGCTTGTAGCCAAGGGGCACCTCCGCAGTGACTTTCTGTCCCCCAGCTGACAGCGTGCTGTATCAGACAGCACAGACACATTTTTCCATGTATTTCACCTCAGCTTTCCTCCCAGCACCCTGACCCTCACCCCCTTATTTTTCCCTTCCACGTTTTGCAAGCGTTAAGGCTGAAGCCTGCAATGGTTAATGTATTTGCATTCCATCAGCACAACAGCATGGGGACATGCTGAGAAGACTGACTTCGGTAACTGCAGTATTTGGGGTTTTGAAGGTGTAATGCTAACTTTCTTTCTGCAATAGAAATATGTTGTGCAGAGCAAAGACAACTCTACGAACGCCAAGTGATCTGTCATGCTCCTCAGAAGAATGGCAAAAAAAAAAAACCCTGTAGAGACTGTTCCAAAGAGAAATGTCTTTTCCAAACACAGAATTCTATTTGTACATGGTAATATTTTATGTAACAACACAAAGTTCCCCTGCTGCACTATGTGGACATACCTTCACAAGCAAATAAAAAATTCCCTGCACCCAATTTTTGGATCCATAACTAAATCAAGACTCTCAGAATGAAACGTGATTAAGCATTGTGTTTAAAAAAGACCGACAGCGTAGTACGAATTGCAGTGTACCACATCAAAGGGGACCCAGGAACGCAAAATCCAGGGGACAGCTTGATTAAGTTATTTTGAACAGGAGCATAATCAGATCGGGGGCTGCAGTTTGATGAATCTCAGTGTTTCCTACTAGGTGTCTTCAGATGGACAGCGAGACTACACAGAGGGAAATATCACACTTGTTAAGCACTAGTCATGGAGACGCCCGGTTTCATTGCAGTCTTTCTGGGTCCAAAGGTGACATCCCTTGAAGCACTGCCAGGCCACTCACTGTTTGAGAAGGTTGCTCCAATGAGAAATGGCTAGAAGAGCTCAGAGCTCACCAATGCTGTGAAAAGCCACCAGGACGTCTTGACAGGGACTAGTTTAATTAATTTAGCATTCATCTCCTTGGGCAGTTTGTTTTGAAGGCTCCTGTCTCCCACGTGCGTTGTTGCAGCGGTGGCTGAGGTGTGCTTGGCCACACAGCAGCTCCTTCATCCTCCGCAGGGGTCGGGTCCCAAACAAGCAGCCTTGGAGCAGGGTGGTCACCCAGGCTCCCCCTGCCCCGCGGAGTGGCCTTCCCCACGGCTAGAGGGACCTAAGGGCCCTGCCACAGCCATGGCTCTCTGTGCTCTGCCGTAGGAGCAGCTTCATTCTGAAATCCAAACCACACACATCAGCTACAGTTTCATTTCAAAGGCAAGCGCAAAGAAAGGGAAGAATAGACTGGGCATCAGATACACCATGGGCCATATCAGGTTGTCATCAGAGCTCGTGGTGAGGGATGACCAGTTTCAGGCTGACAGTACCTGGGCTGAGCACCTACATTCAATCGTCTTCCTCCAGCCTCGGGCCGGTCTCCTCCGGAGTGCCTCAGATGCCTGAGACACACCAGGCACAGCCCCTGGACCACAGCAAAACACTGATAGGCTTCCAAGGATCAGGAGGAATTAACTTGCTTATTTAAAACATTTTCTTTTTTTAAATTAATTATAAACATTCTGAATCTTATGAAAAAGATCATCTATATGTAGTCTTGTCGTAATGAGATTTTTCTTATGTATGACTCATGCTTTCGGAAACACTGACTTTAATGTTCAGGTACATACATTGCTACAGTTTTAGAGAGAGAAAAAAAAAAGAAACCTTCCTTTTTTATCGCAATGGCACTCCTTTACATTGGAAAGGATGTTAAAATAGAATACCTGTAAAAATACCACATAGGAAAACCAAGAGAATTAAGTACTAGATTTTTTTTTAATTAAAAAAGCATGTATTTTAAAGTAAAGAGGGTAACAACGGTAACAAACATTTTTTATAATTCCTCCTCAAAATCGTTATAGCTTAATGTCTGGATATTTGTAGGACAGAGGTTTCTCTCTGGTGGCACAGGTAGGCTGAGAAAGTGAGACACACATTTTTGTTCTTTATCAGTCCTTCATCCAAAAGACGTAAGATGTGCTCATATAGGTGAGGAAAAAAGTCAGTCAAGTTTTACATATTCAGTTTAAATTGACAGTTCCTCGGGATTTAGATATGTTTTTCTTTTAAATAGTTCCTGTTAAGTATGTCCATATCTGTGGCTCCCCGGTGGTGGTGAAACGCTCGTGCCAGCCCTCACGATGGAACACTTCCTACTGCACCACCCCCTTCTCTTCCTACAGCCCCACGCGTTCCTGGCCCCTGGTAAATAACCACGTGCTGTATTGGTGGAGGTAAGAGTGTATGTACCATTCCGAATCAGGTTTCCCTTAATATGGAAAATCTGTGAAAAAAAAGAAAAAAGAATAAAGATGACTTGTTTAAATGAACCCTTTATGTGGATGACTTCAAATACTTTGACATCTATCTGTATTTTTGTTTGGAAAATGAATCAAGAATAATTAAATGAGAATGGTAACATCTGTCACGAATCAATGGACTTGCAGTAAAATTAAAATGGGGTTTTTTTTCTTCTAAAATCCACTTTTTTTCATCTGATGCCATTCATTGAGATCAGATGCATTTCACTCTAGCTGTGTCAGATCTTGGAATTACCTAAGTAATAAAGTCCTGAAGGCCAATGGCATGGGAACAATGGAATGTGTAACAATATAATCAGCAGCAAAATCTCTATTTAGTGTGTGGCATTCTAATGCTATAAACTAGGATGATTTTTAAACATCTTTGTTCTTTCTTGCCAGGTTCTATGGCTGCTAGGAGTTTTTAATCCTGTGCCATTTTACCCTAGCTGATGCCTTTTTATTTTTTTTGTTTCCGACTTTGGAAATTATTATATAAGACATATGAAGGAGACAAATGAGGGAGGATAAATGGACAAAACAGTCTATACTGTGCTTAGCAAGTGTTAAGCAGAGCCAACAACTTTTTAAACTTGTCATCTCTTAACCTTCTGCAGTGAACGCAGGAGGAGGTTTTCTTGTTGAGAAAACCTCCACGGCTTTCAATAGCAACCATTTTATTGCTGGGATTAGTTGAGCTCTATCACGTCTTTAATGAAAATATTACCTTGCTAGAAGGGAAAGATTCCAGGTCAGCCCAACAGATTTCAGCTTTGCTTGCTCCACTAAGTGACAGATACAGATTTTTAAGCTGTTCCCTTTTATAGTATTAACCTTAAACCCAACACTATGCTAAACCAATCAAGGGGATGGTGCTAAGGATATGGCAGAAAAGCCAGGAAGCCTATAGTAGAGAAGGACCTGGGGGTGCTGGTTGACAGTCGACTGAACATGAGCCAGCAGTGTGCCCAAGCAGCCAAGAAAGCCAATGGTATCCTGGCATGTATTAAGAACGGTGTGGCCAGCAGGAGCAGGGCAGTGATTGTCCCCCTGTATTTAGCACTGGTGAGACCGCACCTTGAATACTGTGTTCAGTTTTGGGCCCCTCATTTCAGGAAGGATGTTGAGGTGCTGGAGCGGGTTCAGAGAAGGGCAATAAAGTTGGTTAAGGGTCTGGAGAACTTGTCCTATGAGGAGCGGCTGAAGGAGCTGGGACTGTTCAGTCTGGAGAAGAGGAGGCTTAGGGGGGACCTTATTGCTCTTTATAATTATCTTAAGGGAAGTTGTAGGGAGGTGGGGGTCAATCTCTTCTCCTATATTGAGAATGACAGGACGAGGGGGAATGGCCTTAAGTTGCGCCAGGGGAGGTTCAGGTTGGATATCAGGAAAAATTTCTTTACAGAGAGGGTAATTAAACATTGGAACGGGTTGCCTAGGGAGGTGGTGGAGTCCCCATCCCTGGAAGTGTTTAAAAATCGTGTGGATCTGGTGTTGAGGGACATGGTGTAGGGACCCTGGCAGTGTAAGGGCAACGGTTGGACTCGATGATCTTTGAGGTCTCTTCCGGCCGGATGATTCTGTGATTCTGTGATTCTGTGAAATAAAGAGGTTCCCTCTATCGAAGGGCCATAAGACAGAGACAGAAGGCCAATCGTGGCAAAAGCCCTCAGAAACCAACCCAGAACCCTAGGGAAGCCAGGTAGGGTTTGTAGGCAGAAAAATTCATTTACTTGAGCTTGCTGTAGGATTATGATCTTAAAGTGCTCTGATGAATTTAAGTAGAAAAAATCAACACACACATTTGAATCCGGGAAGAAAATGTCTTAGGGTGAGATTTATCTCACATAACTTCGGCCACTTATTGTTGGGCAACAGGCCTGAGTTCCTTCCGCCAGGTCCATCAGCAGAGAGGGACTCTTAGGTTAAACTAACCGCCTATCTCTTAAGTGGGTAAATTAGGTGAGAGGAGTCCTGTCCCAAACATCTTTGATGGCCTGGCATTTTCTCTAGCACACCTTCAGCAGCTGGTGGCTGGGGATGAAGCCGGTGTGAAAGAAGAGCTTGTGGCTCCAGCTGCATGGAAGAATGGGGCTTCCAGTGCTCTCACAAGAGAAGAGCCAAAGTTCACTTCTACCTAAAAATAAAGAAAAGCCATGGGGAAGATGAAAAGAAAATGGTTGCTTCTGATTTTCCTGAAAATAATTGCTTAGAGGAAACCCTTTGCTTCTGAAGGACAGATTTGCTTGGGCCAGACTGTGGGATCTTTAGAGCATCTCCAGCTCCCCACGGCATCGAACGTGATTTCAGGTG
>NW_010401998.1:64304-70625 GCF_000710305.1 Buceros rhinoceros silvestris
GGCATTCCTCTGTATTTGTGTCCTTTGTGTGTGCTACATAACAAAATGGGTTGTGGTAACGTAAGTCCCTGCTGGCAGCCCTCTGACAGCTCTCTACGTGTTAGCAAACCAGCCCCTGCAGCGGGACCAAATTGTCCTCTTAGCTCTTCTCCTAGTCCTTTTCTCTCTGGGTGTATGAAGTTTTAACATCTTCAAAGATATTTTCAGAGGCATGAAGAGGCAAAGGGCTAGCAGCAGCTTGCGCTGCCTCTGCCCACCCCTTCCTAAAGCTGACCACATCTCTGTGAAAAGAGATGGAAACTTTGACAGGGCCTTTAAGTAAAGAGGACAGACGAGGGCAGTGACTCAAGTGCTGGCCTGATCCCAGAAGAGAACTTTGCTGGTGGTGCTCCTAGCCCCTGCTCAGACCCCTCTGAGCCACGCTGTTCTACCACCTGGGCTTTTCCATCAGTCGACAGGTCATTTGCCTTCAAAACAACTTGAATATATCCTTTGCTTTTTCTTTCTTTTCTGACTTATCTTGTAGCCTGATGGTTTTCCTCTTCTTCCACTTCTTCCATTCCACCTCTCTTTGCAGACCCAGAAAACAATAGGCAGTGGCCTCGCGTACAGAAAAGCGACAGGGATTTTCAAGGCCATCAGTTGCGATTAACCTTAATTGAGTAGTTATTTTATCAAAGCAAAGCCCAGTTTGTAAGACTGTACCAGCTTTACCAAATGAGCAATTTTAACAGAGACTCATAAAACTGACTTTTTACCAACTGCCCAGTAGATTTAACATACTTTTTGGCTGAGAAGAAAACAGGTATCAGGACATCTCAGCTATCATCCTTGACGTGAGTCATTTTCAGACTGGAAAACACGTATTACTTGCCCATTTTTGTGGCTGCATTTCAACAATCTCCATTTTTGCCTTCCTCTGGCTGCAATGCAGCCAGAACCAAGCTCACACATGAGAGAAAAGGACATTTCTTCAGGAAAACTGGGGAGCAGAGGACTGAATACTGCCACGCATTTTGGAGAACAAAAGGAAGTTCTGACTCTCCACATCAAAACAAATACCGAGGTTTTCAGATGCATGCAAAAAAAATGTGGTCAATTGCGCAGCTTAGATCTTACATAATTATTTGCCAGCAAAAAAGGTCTTTATAGAATAAGACTTTGCATACTAAGTAACCTGACTAGCGTGAGCTGATTTCAGTATCGTGCAAACCAACACCCCTTTCTTCTCTCCCGTTTGAGTAGGTCTAAGGCTGAAATGATGGAGGTGAAGACTTTGAAATCTGTTGGTATTAGAAATCTGGTTTTACAGGAGTCTGTAATTTCCAGAGCTTGTAGCCCAGCCGCTAAACCCTACACCTATCCCACCCTCAGCACTGTGGGGCCTGTGTTGAAGTCACAGCAATGTTTTAAAGAAATCCTTTGTGCTAACATGCTTGTCTGCTGTTCTTTTCCTCTTCTTGTTGGTTTATTTTCTTGACATCTCTCAGCTGAATCAGCAGTCCACATCATTCAGCCAGTTTTTCAATGGCTACACACAAGTGAGGTGCACCCCAACCCCATGGTTATGATAAGCGGCAGAAGTTTGGGTTTTTTTTTTTTCTGGTCTGAGTGTGCTGAACAGCCAGAACACATCACACTGTCCTACCTGCTCTCCCAAGTGCTGTGGCTCAGCATGGATGACCCTGCTATTTGTTTAGCTCTCATGTCTTTTGATGTCTCAAGGAAGCGGGAGCATGAAGCTAGAATGAGCCGGATAAACAGACTAAACACATCTACTCTCATTTGGCTCCAAGGGTTCCGTTTTTCCTGTGCTCCCAGCTTTCAATTGCCATGACCTGGGTTTTTGGCATGTGCAATTATGCTTGACAACTTCTTCCATTTTCTGTTCATCTGAGGCCACACTGGCTATCTGTGGCTCCTCCCAGAATGGCAGAACTGGATGGGATTCCAAAGCAGTCCCGATTCCACCCACCAGCCTAATCTCTACCTCACACACAAAGTTTTTTCCCACTTAATTGCTCTGATGGATTTCCTTGAGAAAAAGCAATTTCAAAGAGGTTTCTACTGAGGAGGGTTTTCATATGATTCACAGGAACATATGTCTCTGAGGGGGTGGCATGGCAGAAGATGAGGCCGGGGAAGGTGCTGGGGCTAGTAGCAGAGCGGTGTGATTTGTTTGCTCGGAGCTTGTCTGGTTTTCATGGGGGCACTGCAACGGAGGGGTGGGAGTTGATGTTGTCCTGTTTTCTGCACCAGCCATCACCCTTCTGAGGAACCTCAAACTTTTCCCCACCCCTGATGTATTTGTGTGGGGTAGAAAAACCTTGCTGACTGTTGGTGGGGAGAAGAAGGGGTGGGAAGAGGGTGAAGCAAGTCAGGAATGAAGTATGAAGCAGGAGGCTCTTGAGGGGAGCAGGGGAGTTGCTTCCAACCCCAGAGACAAGCCAAGTCTGAAAGGTGCTGGAAAGATAAAAGTTTTATCTAAGAGATTGAGGAGATGGCAGTGATTGTTCAAACCCAGAAAGCCACCAAGAATTGTAAGACTAGAGAGCAGGAGAGTAGGAAGGGGTGCGATGAGGAGGGAGGAGATTCATCTTCCAACCGTTTCACGCAGTCTGCTTTCCCCAGTAGTCTGAGCTAACTCAGTGCCTTAAGAGATGCCTTGTTCTAGTTTATGAGTTTGTATTCTAATAAAATCTTGCTTTAGAAATTGGAAACCTTTCAGATTTTCTTGATGCACTCACTTTCCAGAAACCGTGGGGCAATTCTGCCTCCAAGTCCCGGCCAACTTGGGGCCCTGCTGCAGATAAAAGCACAGGTTTGAGGAGGACGGCATGGCAGAACTATTAGCAGCACCTGGAAGATGAAAAGAAATCAGATCCGAAGGCTGGAGCTATGCAGAACTTTGCAGATTGAGGATTACTCTGTATGCTGGATCTCAAATCCTGCTTTCCCACTCAGCTATTTTCTACAACCAGATTTTGTGACTGTTCTGTGTTTTCTCAGAGGTTTCTCCATGTGTTACAAGCAACACATAGATATTTCTGCATTCCCAGGAACCTCAGATCCATCTGATGTGCACGCACCACAAAATTCTACCACACAGTTACGAGACACTCATTAGAGCTGGGCACTTTTCAGGAAAAGCTGGGTGGACTCACGGTACGTTCACGTGTCGATGACACAGCACTTGCATGTGATTTGCAGTACTTTCCAAAAGGGCTAGAACTAGAGCACCTGCTCTGCAGCGCAGATGTGCACACTTGTACAGCCGGTGGGACTTGTCTAGAGGGGTCAAACTTACTGTCTGCAGACTGCGAGGGAAGTGTTTGCTGCTTCTCAGAAGCACCGGATTGACTGTGCACACATAATGTGCTGCACGTGTCTACGTTTTTGGGTGGGAACACCTGGGCAGAACTGTGGGGGCAGTAATCAAGTGTCAAGGTAGAAGAAAATGAGTGGAGGAATAAGGCGTTAGGTGCATTGGAAGAAAAAATTGTGATGAATGGTGTGGGGCAGTTCTCCACGGCAATGGCAAGGCTCAGCGGTGGGATGGGGGCTCCGCTAGAGGGCTGAGCTGGGGAGGGTCACAGGGCGCCCACCCACTCCCAAGCATGAGGGCTCACCACCCATCACTCCCCCCGTGCCCAGGGCCCCTGGGAAGACCTCAGTGCTTCCAGTGCCGTGGGGGAGGAGAGGACAGGCTTCAGCGGTGTTCTGCAGGAGCGGCAGATCGACTAGAACTTCAGGTGAACGTAGAAGTCAGAGAGAACAGCAAGAGCTATCAGAGGAATTGTACTTAGCTCAATACAGTGATGGATTACAGTGTGGGACATTCTAGCACATTTTGTTGGGGTTCGGTTTTTTTTGCGGTTTTTTTTTTAATTTCATGAACAGTTCCAAAGTCAAACCTTTCATTTAGAAAAAAAGAAACAGAATTGGTATCCCCTGTGGCATGCCTGCAGTCAGCAGGCTCCCCAGGGCGCCGCTGAGGCATGCTGGGAGCCATGGAAAATAGAGATGTTTGCATGTGAGACCTTTGCAGACTCCTGGAGGTGCAGAGAGTGTGCACTTCAGTCTGCGCCACAAGAAAAACTCCCTTTTCCTGGCACGAGCAGGTGAACAGTTCCACTCCGTGTATGTGCAAAGCAGATTAAAAGATCAGATTAATAAGTTTTATGAAAAGTAGTCGCTGCATATGGCAAAGTCATTTTCACATCTAGTGTCTCCACCATTCGCTTTTTAGTACCTGGACGGGGATCAGAGCGGTTGGACTAATTGCTTAACAAATTGCCTTTATAAACCAAAGCCTTTTTTAAAAGGTTTTAGACCAGAAAAGTTTTGTTTTCTTGCTTTTCTATAACTAAAGGTATCCAAACTAATATTTTTTTAAACTTTGGCATTGCAAGTGTGTCTCAGGCTAAGCTTTTATTTACCAAGTCATAGCTGGAAGCCAATGCTGATTTCCAAGTTGTAAAAAAAATCCCTCAGAACAGCAGCTTCTAATGGAAAAGCTGAAGTTGCCCAAGCCTTAGTGAGGTAAATATGCCACTATAATAACACAAAATTATTCTGTTTTTTCTATACGCCAAACCTCATCGCAATCATTTTGTGAGGGATTTATATTACTAGAGTAGAAGTCCCCAGTGGAATGTGTATTCTTTATGGTATTGATGAATTATCTCCCCACACTTCATTCAGAAGGGGAATTTTTATTCTTTTTTACGTATTTTAATGGTCTGGACAACCTTTTAAATACCTCACATCAAGTATTGACCACTCTGCTGTCATATTTCCAGTAAAAGTTGCTAGCTATTATATTAAAATTTGATTAAACTTCTTTTTAGTACATCTTCCAGAAAAGCTTCCCTGCATAGCAGAGCATGCACTTTCCTTAATCTTGGCATTTTGCTCCTCAGCTGCCATCATTCCATCTGAAGCATTTACTTTGAAACGTCTGCCAAATATTTTTGCCCCAGTACCACAATAACAGCACAGCAATGTGGGAGCGATTCGACTCGGTGCGTTTACAAGGAGAAAAGCCCACGGAGGAACAGGCTCAACATCGCAAGTGGTCTCTGCACCATGTTCTCCTGGTAAGGTTCAAATCCCCAGCAAATCTGCTAAACCTCATTAAAGGTCACGCTTGTTTTCACGGGTAGTTCGCTCTGGCAGAGGTGCGGAGGTTGTCCGGGCAGCGTAGCGCCTGTCCACCTCTTTTCCTCGGGAGAATGCAAAGCCCACCTCAGGCCCTGCTGTTAAAAGATGAGGCACAGGGAGCATTTTGCAGCAGTCGGGATCTCCAGGCTTCAGCTTATTTAAATCCTGGCTGCCTTGTACAGCTTCCTTGTCCCACTTCAACGGAGACAAGAAGGACTGAAGCTGGAGGTTCAGTTGTGAGACACCACCCAAGTCATAGCTCACTTCACTTCTGCTGATGTCTTCTGATATGTCCATCAAAGCTGTGACTAAAATACAGACCAGGGACTCTGTACAGTGCAAATGTGTTCCTTCCATCGCCTTTTCATCTGGCTCTTCAAATACTTCAGACCTGACTAAGCAGCTGAAAATTTTGCAAACAAGAATGAGCAAATGTAAAGGGAGATTCTTTCCTCCCTGTTCTGGAGCAGGATGATCTGTTTACCTTTCCAAAGGAGCTGTCAGCAGAGTGGTCATCATGAAATATGAACCCACAAATGGTGCACTCCTAGGAAAACAAGTACATGTAGAAACTTGTTCCTTCTATTTTCAAGAGGTTTGTTGTTTTTTTTTTCCTCTGCTGTTTAAGTTTGGCAGCAGATTTTCTTTTTTACTTCCAGTGCAGCCTTTTAATAGACATTTAATCACCTGCTGTAACTAGATGGGCTTGAACCCACAAAGTTTCACTCACCTGCAAACTGTAAACTTACGGGCAGTTCTACAAGCCTGTAGGCCAGGGAAGTCAGGAGCTGCATGAGTGCGGCACCGTGATGTGTTCAGTGTGTATGTGCTGCTACATGTATGAACAATGAGAATCCTACTACATGCTTTCAACAGTCTCCTGTGTTATTCTGCTGCACACTCTGCACTCTTGGTTTCATTGCCAGCCTGCTACTGGCTCCAGTGGATGATTTTCCAGACGTGAGATTAAAGCTTTATCTGAAAAAAAGATAGGAGGATTTTTAGGGAACCTAAAGAGAAAAGGGGCATTGGTGGGGGCAATGCATTGCAGTTAGAAAACATGGACATGCTCCAGCAAGCAGGCAGTGGTTGCTGCAGTTCGAGCACTGCAGAGAGCCCAATCCAGAGGCAGGGTCACAAGCACCAGCAGGGAGGAGG
>NW_010401998.1:70787-91045 GCF_000710305.1 Buceros rhinoceros silvestris
CCTGGGCTCCACCGCTGTCTGTCTCTGCCTGCGATGCAACACACCCCCATACCCTTCTCTCTCCAGACTCAGCTTGTGGGGATATTGTATGCGGTGAAATACCTTACGTGGGCTTTCTGAAGCCTGGTTCTATATATATCTGCCCTCTCCTGTAGCTCTGGGCCTCGCAGACTCACACAACACTACACCCATACGGAGAAATGCAACAGAATACTCCTGCTTCTGCAGCGCTGCGGCTTTGTGCACCCACACAAGGGCTTTATTTAGTTCAGTCTGTAATCTCTGGATATGGGATGTTCTTGCTAAATCACTTGATGTCTAGGAGACATGCACTGGGGGAAATCCAAGTACAACTGCCTGATCCTCGGAGCTGGGCAGAGCCGTGCTCGCGGTACCAGGAGCTCGTGCTGGGCTCCGTTGGAGCCCTGTGTCATTCTTCACATGGCACCGTGGTCCCCTATACCCTTTGCAAAGGTAGAGATGGCTGAAGAGCATGAATAAAGCATGAATAAAGAGCATGAATAAATCACTTAATTTGGTGATTAATGACCAATCACCAAAACCTTGTGATTGGTCATTATGTGGAGGAAGGGAATGAAGTCTTTGGTCATTTCCCTCTTTGGTGAGCACCTGCAGAGGTGGCATCTATAGAACAGCCTGCAGCCCAGAGCCACCAGCAACACCCAGCTTTGTGTGGCCCTTAAAGGTGATGCAGACCTGTGTGTCTCTGTACCTGCCTAGAAGTGAGCAAACACATATGTTAATCACATGATCACAGCAGCACAAAGCCACCTCTGCCGAAGTGCTCTGGCTGGCGTCAGGGACACCAGTCCCACTCACAGCAGAAGGAGCTGCTCTACTGCGCTGCATGCGTGGGAGCCTGTCACTGTTCCAGCTCTTCACCAGGGTGCTTGGTTGAGGTGGGTGGTGAGGATGAAGACTACAGGTGCTGTGTGAGTATTTCAGGGTGTCCAGGTCACTGTCCGGGATTCCTTAAACCATCAAATAGTTCATCACTACTAATTGGTTCTCTGGTCATATAATCTGGGGTCCCTCCTGCAGTCAGTGAACATGGGTATACACCTCCAGGGTGTAATTCGTCTTAAGAGAGGGGTCTAAGGGATACATAAGGTGAATCTTCCTTTGGAGGTGTCCATCGTTTTCCATTAACTCCAGGAAAATAACTGTACAAATTGAGATAAAACGTCTGCAATTCGGACAGGTTAGGTTAGGTGGGACGAATTTTCACCCAGATCCGTCTCATAACACCTATAAGACACCTTTCAGCTGAGCAACAGGAACAAAAAGGATTGTCCCCAGTAAGTTCCAACCCACATCTGCCCCAGAGTTAAGGATGTTCTCTTTTTTTCTCTTTTTGAATTACCGTAACTTCTACATGTTTGTGTTTAGTACTTTCCGGGAGGCTTGGAAAGCTTTGATGAGCTAGCAAAGTCAACCAGTTACCTATCTGAGCTCTCTTCATTCTCCTCAAGCAAGAAAGAAATGAGAAAAAATGATTCAAAGGTACTCAGGTGAAAACTGGGGATAGATCAGAGCAAACAGGAGAATGAATGATCTGTGCAGATGGTTGCTGGGGGGAGCTGGGCTCCTCTGCTCCACCATTGTTTTTGCAGGTGAGATCTTTGCCTTCTGAAGCTGAGGAAGTCTAAAGACTGGATGGGTTTGAAAGACACACATCTGCCTTTGAATTCTATTGTTATCATCAGGGAATCGTTTTACGTAATCGACACCTTAAAAAAAAAAAGGAAAGAAAAAAGCTGTTTGGAAGCTCTTTTGTTTATACTGGGCTAAACTCTGCCTGAGTTGTCTAGTCCCACTGAACCATACTGTATACTCATCAACGCATAGTTCTCTTACATTTCAGTATTTGTTATGAAAACCAAAATACTTACTCTGAGCTATTTATGCTGGCAGCACTTCAAAGGGAGCAACTGCTTTACATCATGCCAGCCTCTGTAGAGTGGGGAAGAATACCTCTCCTAAGAACATTTGCATCTTTTTAACCTTGCAAAGCAGATTTGTCTGAACACATTTTTTTCCTTTATCACATACCTGCAATGACAGGAACTGGTTTGATAAGACACTGGCATAAGAAGTGTTCTTTTTTAGTGAAAATAAGCTGACCTGTGAATCAAAACATCTTTTAGTTTCTTTCTTCACTTGTTGGCAAAACAAATGCAAGAATTTCCAAGCTGCAGAAACATATCGTCCCGCTCCTTGCGTGGAAGGGCAGCCATGGTGCGCTGTTGCTGCCAGTGCTGAGAATGATGGGCTGGTCCTCCAAACCATGGCAGAGCACTACAAAAATGGGCACTTTATTCCAGTCCGGGTAGAGCCACATCTGCTAGTTTTATGCCAGTAGATACTCCAGTTATTTCCCAGAAACTTTACCATACACACGTGCAGGTCTTCCACTCTAGGCTGTGCCTTGACTTGTAGTATAATCAAGACGTTCACAGGACCAGCTAAATTATTGCCATTAGCTCCCATTTATCTGCTCTTTTAATTCCTTCCAGAAAAGGTTCAAGAGTTGCTGTTTGTTTTGCAGAAGGAAAGCATCCGACACGCCTTTGTGGAAGCCAAGATGCTTGGAATCACACCAGTGTGGCGGTGCAGAGATGGGTGTCATCTGCCAAGGCATTGCGGGAGAACTTTTCTAGGTGGCACTGCTGTGCCGAGCACACCCGTGTTGGTTTGTCCTCTGCCAGGGAAAATTAAAGCAGGGTAGGATGCAGCCAGCAGTGCTGGCAGAGCAGAGCATGTAAACCATGCTCACTCTACACAAAGAGAAAAGCCTACCTTGCCCCGGGATGTGCCTGCTTCCGCGAATTTAGAAGAATGTGGGGCCAGGCTAAAACTGCCAGTGCCCATGTAGGTACCTCACACCACCTTACAACTCACCGAGAGGCATGAGTGAGAACCAACCTCTCCGCCCCTGCCTGCTTGCAACCTCGGGCAGAGGTTGCCCTTTTGCAGACGTTTTTCAGAAAGAGGTGATGCTGCTATCATCTCTGTATTGCACGGCAGGCACAGGTCTCACGGCAGTACCACGGTCTAGGTCTGAAGCACACGTGTATTTTCTGGAGACTGAAGAACGAAAATGGCGCACCATAAAACACAGCTGCATGACGCTCCATCGTAAGGGAGGTCTGCGATCGAGAGGTAGTGCTCAAAATAGCTCCAGATCGCAGCAGTTGTGTAATGGCTCTCTTGCAACATGCCTCATTCTGTTCAGGGAAGATCAAGCCCCAATTAACTGTCCGGGATTTCTTCCTGGAACAGATGAATGTTTACCCACAGGTTTTATATATTAAGACAGAGATTAGGTCTCATTTCCCTGAAGCTAAACAGAAATACAGTGCAAACCCCATTTTTTCCCCAGTTTTCAGTGTGGAAAGGCTTTGTTAGCAACCAGTGCAGGACAGTGAGACCAGCTCCACACAGCTGAACAGTTGGTGTTGAGATGACTGTATACATCTTCTAAGGTGATTTATTTTGGAGGAGTGCTAATAGGATTGCAGAGATCAAATACCCAAGAGCAGCTGGACTGCATCAGACAGGCAAAATGCAGGACATAGGAATGACTGGGAGAGTTTCCTCGAAAGCACACTTCTGATCCGAATTAAAATTCAAACGCTCTGTAGCCTCAGTGTAGGTGTAGCCCAAGTCTCCCGCCTTCGTGTCTGATCAGAGCACACCACAGTTCCTCAAAAGAGCAAATGCTCATCCAACAGCAGCAATACACTTCGTTTGGTCATTGTGCAGCCGCAGGAGGATTTTCGTGAAAGTGACACGCCGGTCATCCTATGAGTCTTCCATGAGGGGGGCAGAAGTCCTGCGGTGTAGTATGAGAGGCTGCGTCTTCTGCAGAAAGAGGAAAGTGCTAACAGGGGAAATCAGAAGAAATGTCTGAAGTGTGAACACTGATTATTCAAAGCTTCTCTCTGTCATTTGCCATCTATTGAACAGGAATAGATGCAATTACCGCAAAACTGGTACAACAGCAAGTGACGAAGAGTTAGAATTTCTGCATATCTGTGATATGTACGTAATAAACGAGAATGTATCACTACAGAATAAATGATAAGTAAATGCCCATACGTTACTGAAACGACAATGTATTTCTGCTATCTTATGTTTTCAGATGGTTTTTATTTGATGTTAGATGCAATGCTCTCTTAAATGTCTCTGATTAATTTTCCTACCCCAACTTCATCTTTCTTTTGTTTGGTGGAGATTTCTTTTTTTTTTTTCATGTTACCATTGAGGGCATTCAACTTATTTATTTAGTTTTATATTAACAGCGTAAGGGCTGCCAGCACATCTTCTTGGAAAAGTGCTGGGCTTAGCCTCATTCTGTCATCTGTACGGTAGCCAAGCAGGGCACGTTGTCAGTACTCTGCAAACAATGGGTATTATTGTTTAATTAACTTGGTTTCATTTCTTGGAGGAGAAAACAAAGATTGGTGGGTTTAGTAGGAGATAAACTAAATAACAGGCACATGTCCAATGCGGATTTAATGGAGAGAAACAAAGTGACTCCAGTTAACATCACTGAGAACGGGGTTAAGCCTTTAGGATTACATCTGTTTCACTAGCTGTGGTCATCCGTATGTTAGATTTCCAACCTCACCCACAGGCTCGTCACATCAGCGGAGAGAAGCTGTAACCTCCCAAGCGGCAGTCGGTCCATCCTAAGGTGCCCCAGAAACGTGTAATGGATTGGCCTCCCTCTGCTGATTGCATCATCCTGCTTTCCAAACTGCCTGCGTTACAACATTTTTACTGGAATATCTTGAGCTGTGACTATCCCACAGTGGTGGCGTGAGCATGGTGAGTTTCTGCTAGTGCTTGGGCAGCAGTTTCGAAGCCCACAGCTGAGCAACACTGGCCTTATTCATGCAGAGAAGTGTTGGGGAGAAATATCTGAGCACCGGGCGCATGATTTTACTCTGACACGGAAGTGTCACTGGTTTTAGGGCGTATTGTGCCTGACTTAATTAGCTGTGAAATAGCCAGTCCTAATCACCATTTCCCTTCGGACCGATACTGCTCTCAGGCTTGAGGACCATTGTTCCCAGGAAGCTTTTCCTCCATGGCTGGAGGTTCCTTGCAGACTTCCCTCCCTTCATTTTCTGTCTGTAATGACTGCAAAACCAGCTTCATATGCTACACCTGAATGGTGGAGCCTTTCACTGGCACATTCCTTCTCATTTGCTGGGTTTGCTAATTGGCGTTCACCGCGGCTTGAGTGCTGAGGTGAATGGATGGTATCTTTGGACGGGCAGAGCTGAGGATACGTTTTTTCTTGGGTTTCTCTGCAAACTAGGAGAGATTCTGACATATCGGAGATTCTGTTAGGTGCCTTGTGTCCAATCGCTGTTAAAAGCAGAGGTGGTGTGCCATCACAGAATTACATATTTTCTATGCTTTTGAGGAAGTCTGAGACTATTGGCTACCTGTTCTGAACTAATAAGAGCTGGGTTTTGGGGCTTGAGCAGAGGTAGAACGGATCTTGATGCCTTCATACCCACATAAACTACAGACTCTTGTACTTAGCAGATCGATCTGTGGGACGTACTCTGAGACACCTAGAGTAACGTGGCAGATCTAAGCCAGGTTTTCATGGACTGGAATGCAAGGAGCACGGTGGGTAAGTATGGTTCAGAGCTGAATCCCAAGCGATCATTCCCATTTACTATAAAATGTCTTTACCTGACATTGGCAGAGGTTATGCTCAGCCTACGTACAGAGCCAGTCGTTCTCACACACGCAGTGTGAGGTTCAGGTTCTTCTTCTGAAGCCCCTCCTGGGGCAGCCATGACCGAAGCGTATGAAGGACAGCCAGAAAGTCACAAATCCCAGTTGCTATCTAGCTTGACAGCATGTCCCCAGCCATGCGCCCCTCTCCCATGCTCATAAGCATTTTTGGCCATCACCCAGCACAGGTCTGCTTCATGCATCCAAAGAAGTAACTCTTGGGAAGTCTAGCAGGTCCCTTTGCATTTCCAAGTTGCACCAGCTCAGATACAGTAGTTTATTTTAAGCTTTGAACAAGTCAGGCTACGAGTAGTTTAAAATAATTTCAACTTTAAAGTGGATTAAGAGCACTTGAAGATTGGAGCAGTTTTTAAAATGTCATAACTAAAAAAATCAGTGGAGCTCTGACAATAGACAGAATGTTGAGTGAGGAAGCTGCAATTTGCAGGAGAGCATGAAAAATATGGTAGAAACAGTTTTCTGCCAGAGACAAGGGGACAGCTGATATCTAGAACAAGAAAAAATCTCTGGGGTTAACAAGAAAAAAACATCTGCAAGCATTCCAAAACATTTCAGCAAAGAAAGTCCAAGTGTTAGTGACAGATGTTAATGAGGTTGCTTAATGCTTGACTGGCAGGTAGTCAGATACTTGTGAGCTGAGTGTGGCTTAAGAGCTTACTTGAAAGCAAATAGAAGCTTGAAATGAGGCAACACCAGTTCTGGGAGGAACATGGGAACTGCTGTGAACTGTGAACACACATCTGCTTAGCCCAATATCCTGCCTTCAGCAGCGGCCAGCAGCAGATGCTTTGGAAAAGAAAAGAAATACAGCATGTATGGAGCATTCCTTCCCCTCATCTAATCCCCAGATCCTGGCAGTCAACAGTTCAGGGACTGCCTGATGCCAGACGTTGCATCTGGACCGTTGTTTTTAATAGCCACCAACAGACTTATCTTCCATAAATTTGACTAATCTTTTTTTGAACCCCTTTATACTTTTGGCCTCTGCAGTACCCTACGGCAACGAGTCCTTGGGTTGAATTACGCTGTGGGTTAGGAGGAACTCCCTTGTGTCTGTTCTGAACCTTGTTCTCAGTAATTTCTTTGGGTGTCCCAGTTCCTGCACAGTGAATAGTCCCTTGCTCAGACTCTGAAGGATCATTTCAGAGCTCCACGATTTCCCTTAACCAAGCAGAAGATGGTTACTCTCTGGAAACTCCTCTGTACCTCTTCCCTCTCTGTTATGCACTGCTTCAAACGGGGTCATCCTGCAGGATTTAAAATATAAATATGCTACGTCCTACTGTTTCCCATAGCTTCTGCCTGTTACAACCTCTGTATTTTGGACTGTGTTCACATGTGCTTAAAAAGAAAACAAATCCTTGTAGAAACTAGTAAAATTGTCACTTCTGTTTCTCGGTGGGTCCCTGGGGCAGAGGATGGTGACAAAGGGAAGAGTAAAATGATTCTTGGTTCAGGGTGTCTCCACCAACTGTGCCCAGCATCTCTGCAGGTCTGCAGAAATCACCTCCGATTGGGCTTCCCCTCTCCCTGCCACAGTTTCGGGGCCACCACCAGAGTGGCCATTGTGGTGGGGAAGCTGGAGGGGAGCAGAGGCGTCTCCTGAAAGCTGACAGGAGTGCGCTGATCCGCCTGTGACGAGCCGTCACAGCAGCAGGGTGTGAAGGGTTTTCCAACAGGATGAGCTCCTCCCCTGATTCTTTTCTATCCATGGAGAGACCTTTCACTGCCCTGCAAGGGAAGGGCGAGGGAGAAGACCTGGCTTTGGAGACTGGAACATGAGAAAGCGATGCTGTTTCCCGTGGCCTCCTTTTTAAAGTACTGTTACAGTGTCTAACTCGTGCTTTCTCGCCATGAGGAGTCCCTGGTTCCCCTCCTCCCCGCAGCATTTTCCACCCTGCAGAAGAAGGCTGTGCTGAAGAGCAGCCAGGCTGCCATCAGGATCTCAGCCACGCGAAGAGAAAAGCAGACAATTTCCAAGTAGCTCTTGATTTATGAGCACTTACTCAGCTAAGGTGATTAGCCCAAAATGTTGACCTAAAGCCGCCAGTGGGAGGCAGCTCCGTTGCTGTTGTAATTGGGCTTACCTCATACCCTCAGATCAGCATCTGATTTATCACTGCAGCAGTTCTACCCCAAAGTACTTAGCCTAAATGTTCTCCTGCTTCCCTGGTGGAGAAATCACAGAGAAATGAGTTTAGAGCCAAATTGTCAGAGGTGGCTTCCAAACATTTTCATCTCTTTCATCCTTTGAACTTTTGGGTGCATTATAATTGAAAGAGGTGAAAGCTCCAAAATCCGGCAGGCCGCTTCATTGAGAACAGAGAGTTGAGGTGCCTGCTGATGTACCAGGTTCCTCTCCCATCACCAGCCCACGCTATCCCAGAGTGTTCATAGAAAATATCTGAACCGTGATCTCAAAAATAGAAAAGCCTGGTAGTGATTTCTGATAGATGCTCCGGTGACTGTGGTCACCGGGAATATTCTAGCTTTGGAGCTTTACAGCCCAGTTAACACCACGGAGGTCTAAACAAGCACGTTCATGTTTTGTTGAATTGCTGCCACACTGCTAAAAAATTATGATTCTGAATTCTGAATATACTTTGGCACTGGAAAAGGAGCATGAAAAGAGTTAGAGGCACAAATCCGCAAGGCACATGAAGCCTTTGTGAAATATGTCACTGGATTTTGGCAGCTGAATTTATCTTCATAGCCAGAGGGTGAAGAAAGGTAAATTCAGATTGCTATAGTAAACACATCTAGCAGACCTTAACTTTAGCAGTGACTCTATACCAGTTGCGTTCAAAAACTGCATTTTTAATCTGTTATGTTATTTAGTGCTATTTAAAATCTCCTCTGCTCCCTTAAGAAAGGTGCGTTACCATGTACCACAGAACCTGCTCTTGAAATTGAAATATTTGAAATATTTGGGTTTAATCCTTACATTTCCTTTAACAAGTTTGTACACACTTCCTCGTTTCTAAAAAGAAACTATCCATGTTTAGCAGTGGTGAATTTGAAACCAACAACAACAAAAAAAAGGAATGGTGTGTTGCACATGAAAATTGAGTGTGGATAATTGTGAAGGGTCTTTTGGACAGTCCCTGCACCGTAGCTGGAAGGTCTCTGCTAAACCGTGGAGAAATAATAGTCCTCAGAAGAACTGTTTTACTTCTGTTTTACACCGCAGTAACTTAATGAAGTAAAACTGAACCAGTGCCATGACATTTAAGGAGCTGTGTTTTGAAGCCTCCATCACAGCAAAGCAATTTGCTGTGGCGGGTCGCGTATGTCTCAGAAGCACTTTCAGAGATAAATTATTAAAGCGGCCGGTTATCGTGGCAGTGTAGCGGTGCACTGAGGATGTCATGCTGACATTCACTGGATTTCCCCCCTGCTATGGGAGGTGGATGACACAGAAGGTGACTGGCCGACAGAGGAACCATTTCTGAGGTCTGCCTTCACCTTTACCCCTGTGGCTGAAGATGCTCTGTACGTACTTTTTCTTCCCCACATAAACATTGGAGTGATAGCTCACACATCGTGGCCAATCATTCGCTGGGTGGTGGGACATGGTGCCACACTCACAATTTACAGTGGGGCTTTTTCACTGTAACTGGAGAGAAACCGGGAAGACCCTTCACTCATAGACCTGAACCTGAATGTCGTGCTTGGTTCAAACCTGTTTGCATGGCACGTTTCCTACACGGTGAACAGCAAATGCTGACCAAGGGGATCAGCCTGACAGCCCCCCAAACTACCAGCGGTGCATCACTGTGCTCTTTTATTATTGCCTTCCCTTTGCATTTGGGTAGCCAAATTCTAGCGGTGAGGTTGCCCTCGGGAAGATGTTCCACACACAAGCACCGCTGTCGTCACTGTTCTAACCCCCTCACAGCTTTCATTCATGGTCCACTTTCTGTTGTGAAGCTCTTCGTGCTGCAGAAAGTCTGTGTGGCACTGAAGAGCTGCTTGCCTGCTGGACACAGTTGTTCTGGGACCCAAACTAAGAAGCTATGAGCAAAATGAGAGACATTTGGGAAGTTAGTGACACTGTAAATCTAGGTTTGGGCAAACTGCAACCACCATATTGAACTGAGAAGTAGTTGCTGGTAGAAATCTGGAGAAAGAGATACTCAGCCTTCTTTCTCTTGCTGCTTTCTTCTCTTGAGATGAAGCACTTGGGATTTTTTTATATCTTCCAGGTTTAGAGCAATGAACGCTTAAAAAAAACATGGTTTGGTTGGTTCTTGCTGTTTCTCTGTTGACAAACAACAAAGAAGAAAACCTTAGGAAAAGCTCCAGTACTACAACTGCTTCCACCAAAGCTTCTGTTTGAGCATTAAATCACTGCCTGACCTCCGGGGCTGCCTGCTGACCGTCAGCTCCAAAGTCAGCACACTAAGCGAGGAAAACAAATGCACAAAGTACAAACACAACAGCCATGAGCTTGAAAACCACCGGGTGCCCTTATCTGCTGGAAAATAAATGCTCACAGACAGAGACAAATCTTTAAACGTAATTTCAAGAGTGTAGGCTTTTCAAACACTCATTCTCGCGGAATGGTCATCACCTTTCTGGGAATTCAGAATAGCGTTTCTGGGAACCTTTATTTTATTTCTACCCACAGAAGTCTGGGTATTGAAAGCTTATTCCCACTCTGCAACACACCATAACGTTAAGGGTGGCTCAAAACAAACAGCAGTAGATAAATTCACATGGTGGAAACCGGTGAAATGGCAAGACCTTTGTTCTCAAGCTTGTTTTCATTTCTAAAAAACATACCTCTTTAGGATAGCATTTTAAGGAACTCACAGTTTTTTCCTTTGACAGTTGAATTACAAACAACCCTTATTTTCCAGTTCCTGTAAATGCACCTTTTCAGCCCATTCCAGCTGCTGTTAAGAAAATGGAAGAGGAGGGGGAGTTCTGCTTGAACTCGAGCAGGTTGCAGGTGCATTTGTTTGTAGTAAGAGGAATGCCTAACAGAATCCTCCTTTGTGACACTCTATAGCAACTTTTCAATTTTCTCTCATTAGCTGGGGGTACTTCCTCCTCAATAAGGTCCTATTGTGCTCCCTCTAACCTGATCTGGGGAACACTGTGGAGCTGTCAACTCATCAACCCTAGAAAATGGATAGTTAATCTTTTCAGGTGACTTGTTTCATTTCCTGTAGCTCATGCAAAATCCAAATATTTAGCTACTACAAACAGTGAGTTCTTCACCTAGGTTTCACTGATAAAACAACAAGGATTATTACTTCTAATTTTTTTTATCTTCTTTTTCCTTTTCTGCTGTTTGAAAATTAATGCCTCTGGGTGAACAGAGCCTAATTTCTAATGTCACACTAGGGCACTTTATTAAGATGGCATAAAATTACATTTTCCGAGGTTTTCAGTTGTTTTTGCATGGTGTTTAAAAATTCATATTCCATTTTTTCTGGTATACTCAGATTTTTTTTATTCCTATTCGTTGGATATGATGCACAAAGAGCATTAGTCTACTCAGTCTTCCACTGTCTTAATCATGAGGATGGAGGGTGCTTCATGCAGGATCAGACTTCCAGAATTTCAGACTGGGCTTATTTTTCAAGGTCAGTCAGAATCCCACTGCCAAAAAGGCTCCATGGCCACACTTATTGCTTATTCTCTTGACCTGCTCTAAGATTGTATTTTACGCTTTAATATCACCTTCCTGAAGATCCTAGTTGAGAAAAGACACTGATGAGTAAGGAGCAAATGAGGCATTTCTTTTTCAGCAGAAATAAAGCATAAACAACCTCTACGAAGACAAGGGGCACTGGCAGGCAGGCCTTCCGAACTTCCAGCATCACAGAAAAGGCTAAAGGAAAAGGAATTTTGCTAGGGTGGTGTCACACATAATTAAACCACTTCACATAGTAAGAGCTTTAGAATAAAATGGACAAAGACTCTGTCTCTGAAAGTGATCCAGATGCGTGTGGCTGTCTGTTCTTTTTTGTTTAATTTGGAATTTTTGTAGGGCTTTTCCAGAGGCTGGTCTTTGCAGCCGGAGCCGTTGGGGTGCTCAGTGCCCTTTGCACTGTGGTGAAGAGTGACTGAAACCTGCAGCCTCAGGAAGGCACGTGCAGAGGGGGCACAGCAGGACAGGGCTCCTGAGAAGCAAAAAGGTGGTGTGATCCATGACACTGTCTAAAGATGAGTCCTGAAGAAATGCCCCAGAGCTGCCCTCTGTATGGATTGCATGATTAAATAACAAACCCCAGATTCCTAAGGAAGAGAAAAGAAAGAATCCCAGACTTGCAGTTTGCGGGTTTACCTGTTGGAGCAAGGACAGAGTCTACCTCGGAGCTGGTGGAAAGCAGAGTCAGAGTCAGAGAAGAAGGTTGACTATGAAAAGGGTTGTCCTGTTCTTTGTTTCAAAAAAAAGGGGGGAAGGGGAGGGAAAAAAATAAAAAGGTGGTTCTTGGAAGGTGTGGCATGAAATCAAGCTGCAAGACTCACGTGGTGCCAGTGTCAAGGGAGATTTCCCTTGCGAACTGAAAAGCACAAACAGGTAGTGTCCTTGGAAGGCTGCACCAGAGCAAAAATTCCTGAAATTTTTCTGTGGAGGTACCTGCCATGCATTCATTTCACATCCCAGTACACACCTCTGATTTCTAGGCTACTCTGAGAAGTGATTTATTATTCAGGAATTTAGTGTGCAAAAGAGCAGAAGAGAACAATAGCGGAGGGAAAAGAAGAGAAGGAATTCAGGAAGAAAGGAGGACAGAGAGAACGCAGGATGCGATTTAAAGGGGTAAACATGGGGTAATAAAACAGATTTACCCCTGGTCAGGAAAGCAATTTTCCCCCCTCAGAATGGCTATCACACTGGAACATAACCTCCGTGTATCACACAGCACTACACACTCCCTAGGTTTGGGCTGTAAATCAGCATCTGAACAGACTGGTGAGAGTGGCCTTGGATCCTGCTGAGCTCCCTCTGACAGCTCTCCCATGCTATAATATATTGATGTAGTCACGATATCCTGGAGATATAACTGTGACGGCACAAAACTTGATGTGCCCCCAGTGAGCTCTTAATCCTTCTGTTTCATGGTGTCCTCGCTGTTCAAAAGCATTGCAGTTTACAGTGCAAAAAACCTCCAGCACATCGATTTTACAATGCTGAATACCAAAGGAAGCGTGGTAGATAACGTTTACATTTTGTACCAAATACATTTCCAGTAACAAATATTATTACAGCAAATACCAAAGGAACTTAGAATTGCTAAGTTATTTTGGAATTGCTTTTCCATTGACTTTTGGAGCACCCCGTAATCCTTCCCCATATATCAGTTCAGAAACGCTGAAGCCTCCTTTATCACAACCAGCTGACCCAAACTCAGCTGTTCTTTGAAAATAAAACCACATGTTTTCTTAGTTACTCCGTGTGGAGATCCATTTAGTCCCTCTCCTCTGATAGTTGTTGTTGCCAAAATCTACAGTTTTATGAAACAGCAGTAGCTGCTCCATAGCTGGGCTTGAACCTGGCTCCCAGGCAGGATCCCTGGTTTCACCTCTGTGCTTCAAACCATTGCCCCAGATAAGCCCTAACTTCTCAAATTTTGTCTGCTTCATCTTAAACGCTGTGGCACAGGGTTTTCCCCTGGACACCTAATCATCCGGAGCTGAGTGCATGGTGTTCCAGACATTCCACCCTTCCCTTCAGGAATGCTTTCCTAACTCTTTCGTTTTGCCATGCCTTCTCGGTGACTTGGCCCCCCAGCGCTGACTCTCTTTTGTTTTGTTAGCCTCGCTAACAAGAGACTGTGTTCAGGCAGGTTCATTTAATGTGAACATCCATAAAATAAACTGACCTGTTGCTGACTCCAGGCTTTGGTGCAGCAATGACTTCACTGAATAACAGGTACAAGAGCATGGGTTTGCAGGTAGGAGATAGAAATATGACAGACTGACAGACTGACACGGGAAGTGCATGAGGCTGTGGGAGGATGAGCTGGGGAATGGTGGAGAAAGGGGACCACAGGCAGGGAGAAGGGTGAGAAGAAGGCTCAGCCAAAAATATTGCTGCTTCAGTACAGCTATCTGAGTGTGTAAGAGTGAAGCACACACAGCACATAGTGCCAGGGAACTCCACCACTTCCACCCCTCGTAACCTGCTCACTAACTGCAGGAGGTCATGGGACGAGCTGGTCAGACAAGGTGGACTGAAGCAGTGAGCTGAAGGTCCACCAGTCACTCCTCTCCAGTACAGCGAGTAACAACTGCACTACACCTGCCTCAAAGGAAGCAGCACAGAAATGAAGCTGAAGGGGACAGAAAACCACACATCAGGCCTGTGAAAGCACCCTTCCCTTCCCAGCTCTAAAACTGGAATGATTTGGGTTTGCTCCCAGGTGTTTAGCAATGCAGCACTAATATTATCTAAATCTCTGCTTTGCTGGAAAACCTCATCCCAGCTCGCTGAGTGCTGAGATTTCAGATATTCATACCTTCGCCAACGGGCTTCAACAGCAGTCAGGAAGATGCTGATGCTTAGCGAAGTCCAGGCACATCTCCTCTGGACAACCTGGCTGGCACCAGCGTGTCAGCTCTGACCTCCTGCTTCTCACACAGTTTTGAATCAAAACCCATCAGAGTCTCACGTCTTTGTTGTGGGTGAATGCCACGGCCTCAGCTGTGTTTCACAGAACCTGTGTGCCCACACACTCAACGACAAGGCTACCGCAGAGCCAGGCAGGAGATCACAGGAGATCACAGGAGACTTTGATTCCGCATCAAACCTCAGCCCGTCAGTGCTCTCATGGCCTCCTGGGTCACAGCTCTGGCTTGCCCCTTCTTGCTTAGCCTCTTCGCAGCTGTGATGCAAAGGAAAACATCCTTTAAAACAAGCTATTTGCAGATACAAGCAAATCTGATTCAGTGCTTGTTGTTCACGTTCTCTGCCTTTACCTTAGAGACATCTGCATGAGTCTTGGTTGTCCCAAAGAATCTCTTCTGCGGCAGAAATGACAAGGTGATTATAAAAAGATCTGCAAGACAGAGAACAAGAGAAAATGAACTGTCCTTGTATGGCACCTTGGGACCAAAGGCTGCTGACAGCTGTGCGCCTTGAACCGTGCTTCTGGCAGTGGTGCAACGATACGACAAATTCAGTTTAAGGGTGACTGGGAATTCTGAAGCTTTGCCTGAAAATGCCAATTCATCAAAACTAAAGGCATGGGAAAAGTCAGTGATATTTTACAGCAGAACAAACGGTATGTTGTTTTTTAAAAAACTATCTAAATGTTTCATTTTGAGATTTTAAAGCAGAAAACCCCATGTTTATGTTTGAAATAACCTTTTATTTAAACATTTTACCTGTAGTGATAGTTATGCATACTACTTGTTAAATGATCGCAAGAAAACACTGAAATATTGTGAAACTGCTGAAGAAAATACCAAAATTCCTAGAGAAGGTTTATGAAGTTTCATTGAGCAGTCTTTGCAAAGTTCCAGCTCGTGAAGTTTTTGAGACCATGACTATTCTTCCCACAGTGAAAGGAACTGTGAATGAAAAACTCAAAGACATCCATATGTGGAGAAACCGGTTCCCACTATCTTGGAGAATGCCTGGGAAGCATAAGGAAACCACTGACAATTAGTGGCCATGTAAAAGAGTTTGCTCTTCCGTTTCGTAATCATAAAACGCATTCATCTGGCAGCGTTGCTTTTGAAGGAGCTGGTTTCACGGATCCTTGCATGGCAGATGTTACATTCGCTATGGGAAGGGTAAATTCATCCTGGGAATCTGCAGAACCTTCCCAGACAGCGCACAGGAGCGTGCTGTCCCTTTTTGCAGAGACCCCTGCTCAGGAAAAGGAACATAACTGTAAAAATAACCAGAGAAACAAACCTCTCCTCGCTGCAACACGCAACACCAAACCTGCCTTCCACCCGTCTATGGTTCCCGCTCGCTGTTCTTCAGTTCCCAGGGTCCAAACCAAGCACAGCAGCAGTTCACTAATTAGTCCCAAATCAATACACTCTTCTCCAATAATTAGGTTTTCAGGGAACTGAAACACTTGGCGGACTAACAAGTATTTTCAGCTAGTCTATATATTTATTGTCTCTGTTTGCTGAGGTCAGCAATGAGTTCTGGTGTAACGGTATTTTTTACTCTGCAAATGTTTTCATAGGAAACGTTCATAACCAACCGCAATGCTGCAACAATAGGGACAGATTCTGAATACCTGTACTTCCCCATCCTCTCACCGGATTGTATTTGCCAGATAAATTTTTGCTCGCTCTTTGGAGCCTGAAAACCAGCACTTTTCACACTGTCCCACTGAGGCTCTGACTTGCACCGTCTCAGCATCCACAGTTTGGGTTTGCCTACGGTGGGGAAAATTCAGGTGGCTCGAACCTAAGGGCTTGTTCTGTAAAATGATGCTAAAAGCAGTTGCTCATCTTCCTGGGTTAATATTTACTTAAAACATACAGTTCTCTGGATTTTTTTCTGCTCTTTTGAGGACAACATGTCATGTTCATAATAGCTGCAAAACAGACAAGTGTTCCCTTCTGTCATCCTGATACTGTGCTTCAGGTTCCTGGGAAGTGATGGATTGTCTCCTGTGGTCTTCTAAAGGTGATGCCACTTAGACTTAATTTAATATTTCAAATACTAATTATTAAATAGTGACTGAATCCCACCGTCCTGTGACTCCACTATGGGGAAACTCTGTCACAGAAAGTTTCAGACACACTCGTGGTGTGTCTCCTCTACCTCAACACACGAGGCCATATGCTATTGGTTTGTTTATGGAATATGGGCAGATAAATGGGACCGGACTTCGAGAAAAAACAACAGGGCAGGAAACATCAGAAAGAAAGCTAATCTGAAAGGAAGGTGGAAAGTGAGCAGAAGAAAATTGCAGTAGCTATGAAAGACTGGAACTAAGACGAGCCATGGGCGGACCAAGGTCCAGTGTTAATTATCTGTTTTCATAATAGTTTAAGCCTGCACTTCTCTTCTTCAGCTTGAAACCTGACAGCGAGAAACCCTTTTAGAGCTGAGGCTGAGATTCACTTGTACACGGGAAATCAATAGTGTGGCAGGGTCTGACTGTCAGAGAAAAGAGTTAATTAATTGTGTGTCATCCACTTTATGTGTGTTTCAGAGGCAAATACCTAAAGGTCCTTGACGATATGAAAAGAGGCTCTGAATTTTTCCTTATCGCCTCTTTTCATGGCTACTGTGGAAGAGTATCGCCCATCACAGCTAAATTCCAGCGGAGGACAGAAACAGCCCCGCACAAACTACAAGGGCTTCCAGAAACACAGAGTTCAGAAGGTGCCTGATGAAACCGCGGAAGTGGAAGGTGCGGCGACCACCAGAAAATCCACCCCTGTTTCTTTTTGCATTGATCAAATAAGGAAGGAAAAGTGCTGATTCCCGGAAATAAAAAGGGGGGCCATGGAGTTTACTCTGCCTGACAGATCAGGTGGTGGAGAAAGAGAGAGAGATGCTGTAAATACAGACCCCGTGTGCGACCGTGTGCGTGCCTGCGTGTGCTGGAGGGAAGGTGTGTGGAGACAGAGGAGGGCTTGGGGGCTGCTGCAGTTCTGCTAGGCTGGCAGAGACTTCCCTTGTCTGATACCGTCTGACTATAACCGACAAAGCCTCTTGCTTTGATCCTGTGGCAGTGGAAATCAGGCTAATGCTGTCATTTTGAAAGCTTGTGGGTTCCTTTCATGATTTCATTGCTATGCTGAGCGAAAGGAACAATGTGTTTCGGTTGGTTTTGTTTTTTTTTTAATAAATGGCTGTCCATTTATAAATGCAGTGACGCTGCATATTTTCCTCTGCTGGCTCTCCATAAGGTCAGCTCCTGACTATTGTTCAAGTTTGGTGGGTTTCATTCCACTTCTGAGACTCGGAGGTAAAAGGAATGTCCTCCTGCAACCACAGTGAAAATAACTTTCATGGTGGTGGCCAGTCCGAAGCGAATCGCGGGTCTCAGGACAGGTCCTGGTAAAAAACCATCCCATGCTATTACTGCCACTAACCTTTCTACATCCTCCACTTCCTTCATCAGATATTTCAGCGACTTCTCTTTCCTCTGGTCTAGATTACTTTTTAAACCCTTTGGACCAAGTGTGATTTTCACACCTCGCTTTTTACCTTGCTGTTCATTTAGGCTTGACTTTCTGTTGTAAAAATTTCTAGAAAAATAATATAAGTGGAATTCAAATTATTTGGTGTCTTTCATGAATGATAAATCATTAAAAATAATTCTAATCTGGGGAATATCTTTAACTGACAGCTTTATGTTTTCTCGAGTATTAACGTATTTTAAGTGCTTTGTTACAAGATATCACATCAGCTAAACTAATCAATTTGTTGTGCAGAAAGTTGTGCTGAAAATTAAAAAACAGTAATTAAAATGATGAATTAAACTGACAATTAAAAAAAAAAGTTTGGTCCAAACTGGAACAAAAGCCACTTTTCCTTCTCACTGTGTCTCTTTATCTCTGCTGCATTCTCTCACAGCTCTCCTGAGATGGAGCTCCCTGGTCCATAACCCCAGCAAAAGCCCTGTGGTCCCCGTGGACTTCTGGTTCCTTCTGAAGAGGCGGGAGATGGGACTGGTGGCCTGGATGCAGGTTCCCAAGTCCACGAAAAGGAGTACTGAACTTCTGGAGTCCCAAAGCCTCCTGGATGGATCAGGGGGTGGGAGCCCTACCCTTGTCATCATGTTATTGCTTATTGGTTGAAGACATCTGCTGAATGGAGTGGGGTACCCTCATCTTTCCATCCTGTCCCCATGTCCTGCACCATGAGCCACGTAGGATGGTGACAGGGCCCAGGAGCTGCACAGAGCTGTGCTCCTGGCTGCAGGACCAGGGAGACATGAGGTTGTTAAAGGAGCTGAACTGAACTGTGACAACTTCAGAGCCCGCCAGGTGCCCGCACATCTGTGGTTGAGCCTGGTTGCTCAGAAGTGTGTCCGTGAGAAGTGCTCTCAAAGAGAACTGACAGTGCTGCTAGGAAAAAAAAAGATAAAATAGAAGGTCAGCAGCATTTCTGGGGCTCCCAAATAACTTTTGCTACAAATCATTGGAAGTGGCAAGTAGTCCTGCAACCAGAATACAGCATTCAGCAAACAATGTAGATTTTGATAACGGGGAGAAAAAGAATAACAAACTGCTTCCTCCTTCCCTGGATATCTTCTAGCCTCTGTCCTGAATGAGGAAATTGTATTTTAGAAATGGAATCTTCTGAAAGAAAAAAAAACATTCAGTGCATTAAGCAAAGGAGAGCAGTCCAGCCTCTGCATCATCGGGAACAGTCTCCGGTACACACAGGAGTAACACTGCACACTGTGCTGGCCAATGGGAGTAAAGAGGGTGAGGTTGGTGTCGCAGGGGAATAACCTTCCCTTACACACACTGGCTGGTCCAGCTGGGATGAGCAGCCAGAATTCCAGGCATGTGAGTCCTTCTGCAGTCACAAAAGATGCTGAAGTGCAACTTCTGGCTTTTCCCAGCTGTTTTCATTGCCTTCATGGTGTCAGGACTCTCCCCTTCCACACTAATTCCCTGCTTTGTGTTTGCACATGTTTCCTAGGAACACCAAAGGTACCAGCTCAGCAGAAGTGGTGGGTATGGAAGGATTCAGATGCGCACCTGAAGCTTGCAGAAATGGATTGAGGAGACCTGCTTTTTCTCACCTCCCAAATGCTTATGGAGATATTTTACATTTTTCTTTTTCTGCACAACCAGCAAGATCACTCTGTACTTGTGGGCAGGAGACGGGAAGCTGAGGAGAAGCCCTGGACAGCACACCAGGACACCCCGCAGAGCGCACAGCAGCAGAACCTCTGGGAGCTGGAGGGTTTTCCTTGCAACTTGTCTCCCTCGGCGGAAGGAAAATGCAGCATCTGAAGGTTTGGATTGAAAATAAAAGTGTCATAAAGTGTTACCGTTGAGAAGGCAGGCCCAGCCAGGTTTTTCCAAACTCCCCCTATCTTCCCTGCCTTTGACAGCTTCTCAGATAACTCACGTGGCGGGGCAGACAGGGTGCTGCAGCAAGCACCAGGTGGAAAAGATCAAAGGCACAGCCCGTTGCAAAGCTCTTGTTAGCATGGCGAGTTTCACAGGGACGCCTGGTGTGCAGACACCCCAGAGCACGCATGCACGCACCCAGCCCATTTTTAAAGAGCTGTTCGGCCACCCGCTGTCACCCCTGTGCTCCAGAAATCACTGCTGCCTGTAATCATTTCGTGTCATTCAGCAGCGAAAACGCGGGGAGCAGAAGAGGCTGTCTCAACGCCACGGTCATTGGCTGATCTTTCTGTCTAAAACACTTAGTGGGAAACAGCGCGTTAAAGGTTCGCTCGTGAGGCTCTCGCTGAGGCCGAGAAGCGGCCAGAGCCAGCAGCAGGGCGTGTAGGAGCGGGCGCACGACACACACGGGTCGGGGCTACACG
>NW_010401998.1:91102-100614 GCF_000710305.1 Buceros rhinoceros silvestris
CGCCGGCCGCTCCCCAGCCTGTGCTAGTGGCTCACGGCAGAGCAGGAGGAGCAGCCCGGCATCCTCCCGAGGTCCTGGGGACGGAAGGGTGATGTCCTGACAGCCCGGCCCAAGGCCGGAGTCCTGACTGGTTCGAAGAGCCACCGGTGATGCAACTCCATTCAGCACATTAACACAGTTTTCCCCTTCTGAATAGCCATATTTGTCAGAACAGCAAACTTGGGCTCCATCACTGCAGAAGTACGGCTTTGATGCATTGGGCCCCTTTGCCAGACATTTAGCAGCAATCGAAATAAATGGCTTGGTGCAGAGGTTCACAGAATGTGAATCAAGAGCCATATTTTCAGAGGAAAAAAATTCTCGTGATTTCATTGCTGCCAGAATTCCTGAGCTGCCTAGGTAGGGTGTCTCATTTTTAGGTATTTTAAAAACCGATTTGGTTAGAAAAGCTTCAGCCATTGTCCTAAACAGCTGACAGGTTCCCACCAGCCCTCCCTGTGCCAGCTGGCTCATGTATTCACAGAGTCTCTTGGCAAATGGTCAAATACAACACACATTTTAAGCAGCTGGATTAACCTAGAGATTCTTACCAGAACCTTTTCATCTGTTTTTCTGAGGCAGACCACTGCCATTTAATTATACTTTGAATGAAAAAACAAGTCAATACCTAGTTAACTGAGGTTACAGAAGAGTGGCACTGCAGATCCCTCGATTCTGAAATGCAGTGTTCAAAGCACAGCCTTGCTAATTTTAGCTACATTTGGAATTTGTTTGTGATTTTTCTTTTTATTTCTTTTCCTTCCCTTCCCTCCTAAGTTCACATGGGTAACAGAAAACGTGCTTTGATAAGTTCTGTTGTAAAAGAAAAGCTGCTGTTTTATCTGCTGTAGAAATGCCTGTTAAAGGATGCTGGTGTTCTTGCAGTTTTACATCATTTAGACCGTTGTTCACTTTTATTTTTTATCTCAGAGTGTAATCAAAACAGCAGCAGTCTTACTTAAAACTTCACAGCCTACATCACGAGAGTGTTTGCAGTGCTTTAAATAAGGACCACATGTTCCTCCCCAGACCTATTTAACAGTGCTATCCAGATGTTGGAACCAGCTCTGGAGGACAGCTCTGCTGACGGATCCTAAGTGTGTAACACTCAGGAGAGACACCAGCAGCCAGCCAAAACTCTGCTGCCACCAAGAAGGAGCACGGGGAGGCAAAAGCTTTCTGTAAGACCTGAGTGTCACACTTGCCATCCCTACCGCTTCCCTACTCATAAGGCAAACAAAATGCCACATCCTGTATAACTCGCAAGACATCGAAGAATAAGGGATTTATGAAGAGAAAGGACTTTATTCCCTTGCTGTGTTGTGTTTATACGGACCAGATGAATGATGTAATAATTGATTCTATTGCATCAGAACAAATCATCCTGTTTTGTTGTGATTTGCATCCAAACTCACAGCTGAAGGTACTCTTGATTATCATTGGCAGCTGGGTCCTATCTGTTGCCATGATTCAGATGCCACGAGGTTAATAATGAATTCTTTAACCTTTTAACATTTTTGTTGTCTGAACTATGTGAAACACAAAACCAAATAGGCAAATAATGCCTCCTAAAGTGGACGCGAAAGTGAACTCATGCAAATTAAGTGTGTTTTTCGCCAGTCACTTCCCATTTGTTTCTGTATCATTCAAAGTATCGGTAGATACACATTTTTATTGCGGTGGCGAACGGTGCCCTGCTTTGTTCACAGAGCCTTCACGTTATTCCAGTGAGCTTGCCTCCACATTGGAACATCTTTAGACATGACCAATTTTTGTGGCTGAAAATACCTGCCACCACATGTGTTGAGATAAAGTCTTTCATTTATCCGCTACTAAGTCTGAAAACAACACTTAAGAAAATGAGTCAATAAAGACAAACATAATCAGAGCAACAGGATCCAAAGCCTAATTCATTTTGGGGCAGAAATCCCCTACAGAGGAAGTTTCGCATAGGTACACAGACAGAGTTTATCCCTTGTGGTGGTCTGCTTTTGCTCCCACTCTCAGAAGAGTACAAGGGAGGATTCCCATGTGGACAGACGTTGAGAAAACAGCCAAGGTGCTTGATGAAATTCTCTGAAATCCCTCTGAAATTCATATTGAACCCTACGCCATTTGAGATGCGCTTGATGCGGCTTCAGTTCCATGGTGTAAGGCTGAGCCTTTTTTCCCTTGCAAGGGAAGAAGTGATGAGAACCAGAAAGCAAGCTGAAATTACCTTTTCTTGGCGATCGTAACGTGCCTCTCAGAAGGAGGATCAAGGTAAGGAGTTTTGAAGGGTGGGCCACAGAGCATGGAGGCGCAGAAGGAGGGCTTTGTCTATTTGAGTCTGAGGAGGGTGGTTTTGGTGACTCTCACAGCTGGTGTGAGGGCTGGCTGTGACCTTAGCTGTCAGCTCTCACACACCTGAGGGAAGAGCCTCCGGTTCATCTCTGGTGGTACAGCCCTTTCTGGTCCACCGTAAGAGGCGGCCAACGCACAGGCAGCTCATAAGGAAGCATTTGCCTGTTAGTACAAGCAACAAGAGTTACTTGTACTAACAAAGCTTCCTGTGAAAATGATGTGAAGAAAATATCAACCATATACACAGATTGTACAGGCTTCAACGTGGTATCAAACCAAGCACATCCTCTTCAAGAGCGAGCCTCGCTTTGCTGTTTCATCCCAACGCAGCTGTAGCATTGGTAGAAGACTTCAGAGTGTGCCAGTACTTACAGCATCAGACCTGCAGCAGAAGGTGCAAGGTGTTCACTTGGTTCAACGGGAGCGTGGAGTCTGTGTCGGTGATGGGACATGAAGGCACTTGGAAAAACTCAGTACAGGAATACTTTGATGCTGCTCCATCTAAATTAAGCCGACACAGGCTTTATGAAAGGGATTTGCTGACGCACCTCGGCTGCAACTTGAGGGTGACCAGACCACCCTCTAGTGGGATGAGGCTGCATTTCAGCTGGTAACGTGGTGCTGCTTTAGCTATTAACCATGCTTCTGTTTCCTTTTGCCTTGGAGATCTTTCCAGATGAAAGGGAAGATCAGATGTGTATCTGTGCAAGCAGCGTGGGAGGGCTCCTATCCTAAAGGCTCTTCAAACTTCCCCTGCTCAAAGGGTTTCTGAGTCAGAGCAGTGGGACTTGGTGTCCCAAGACGGGGAAACGGAGTTGCCACTCCCATGTCTTTGGTTCAGGAATAGTAAAACAAACGCCTCTGTTTCTTCTTGCTCTTTTCACCATAACATCAGGTCTAGCTGAGGCATGAGAAATAACAGTAAGGAATTGCTAGACTAGAGGGAAGGAATAGGTTCCAGAGAGGAAAATCTGTAAGAGGCTGGGAGCTGAGCAGCTGAAGGACTAGGAAAGTGTTTTCTTAATCAGAGCTGGTCACATGAAAAAGAAAATCCACTTGTGAAAATACATTTTAACAACTGAATGCAGGGGGGAAATACAATGAATTATTTATTTCACAATTATTTTTTGTTACTGCCGGAGCTTCCTCATTTAAGACAATTGCAAGGTAAAACTCCAGTGGATGCACCTAGGAAAACTCCTCTGCCTGGGCGCGAGACACAAGCATTGGTCCCAGCACTGGGTGCACCTTCAGCTCATGCAGAAGGAAGAAGTCATGCAGTACCGCAAAGGCAAACAGGAACGCCTCCCAGCAGGGCTCCTGATGTCCAGTTCTCCCCAGTCACGCTTGAAAGCTGCCTCGTGGCATTTGTAGACCATGTTTCTTTCATGGCTGGCTGGCAAGGCGACGCTTTGGCACGCAGGAGCTGGAGGAAGCAGTGGAGCTGAGCAATGGCACCTTTGCTCCAGGAGGAACGCGATGGCCTGAGGAGGGGTGTTGACCACAGTTTCCCGTTCAGTTACCGAGGACTTGCTGCTCTCCTTCCATTAAATCTCCTCCTAGGCCATAAGCTCTCAGGAAAAGAGACCATGTCTCTGCATATGGAAAGTATCAGGTTTGTTTTCAACACCATTGCAGCCTGAATAAATCGAAGTATTATATATAATAGTAAACACATGTTGTCCCTGCCTCATGCCCATGGTGTTCCCTAGTTGAGGAACACCCTCCTGAAAACTGACGTCCCGAACACTGCCCTGTCTTCACTCCAGCCTTTCAAGCCCTGCTTCAGCCGAGGCATCTGAACAACATCAGCTGGCTAATATGGCAAAGTGATGAGTGGCCTCAGGTGGTGCCCAGGGAACAAACTGAAAGAATCACACGGGGTTTGTGTCTCTCTCACCTTGGGTCTATTGTTTGGTTTTTAACTTACCACTTCTACTACTCTAGCCCCAAGAGGTTGGAGGCTAAAAGCCTCACAGCTAGAGCTGGTCTGCACTAGCTGCTCTCCACATGTTTGTGCGCACACACACAAACTTTCTGGGAGCAGAGAAGACAGATCTGCACAGGGTAAACTGTTCAAATAGTTTCAGTTATTAGCACCTGTGATATGGTCTTTTCTAGTCTCATTGCGTACACTCCATTTAAAGGCCCAGATATTAAGTTTGGTTTAAATCTTGACTTAGAGAAAAGGATTTGTCATGGTACAAAATAAGCTGTTCTGTTAAACTTACTGCCTTTATTTCTTTCTTTATTCAGAAACACTGCCTTGTATTCCTTCTAGAAGTGAAAATATTTGTAGAGAAATCAGACAATATGGTGACAAAGATCTGAAGAATTACAAACACCTTAGTTGATATTCTTATCTGGATTGTAACGACTCAGTACAGAGTCAATGAGATGCAGCTGCTTTGTTGTTCTGTGGTTGGGAAACCTCGAGCAGCCTGCAGTGAAGAAACATGGATAACGTATAACAGTTTTAAGGTCTTAAAGAACCTTTATACAAAGTGATACAAAGTGGTTTTTCAATCCTTTTTGCATGTGCAGTCACCTAAAAATTCCAGTGGATGTAAATATGCTTGTAAAGCAAAAGGTGCCTTTTCTCTGCTGCCTTTCACTGACCCCTCAGAAACAGCCCATGGACCCGGGAAGCTCACAGGCCATGAACAAAAGATGGCAGTGCCACTGGTGAATGTCACCGGTTTAGCTGACTGAGCTCAGGCGATTAAAGCTTCGGGGAAGTTTGGTTAGTCCTTCAACCATTTAGAGAATGTGTCTTTTAAAGCATAATTTCTTCAGACGGTCTTACAGAGGATGATTGTATGGCTCTGTGTCTTGTGAATGGTGTGGACTGCAGAGATTAAGTCTCAGCTTTCCACTGTGCCCACCGGACAGCCCTTTCCACATGTGCTGGTGGAGAGCAGTCCGAAGACTGCTCCATCTCCTGCCAGTCACAAATGGCCACAGAAAGCAGAGTACTGGCGTGCCAGACCTAACTCCTTCCTTCCCACAGTCACAGTGACGATAGGTGGGGGTACTGTTTTCCATCTCCAGAAAGAAGACACCATGCTGGGTAATTTTGAGCACTCCTCCACTGGGAAAAAACATTGCCCGCTGAGTTACCAGTGCCACCTCCAGGCACATCCATGTACCCCTTGGAGCTCTCATCTCTAATCATTTATTGGATTTGTCTGAACTTACCTGAAAAAAGTCAGAGGTGGCATATCTGAATCAAGTCCGTGTTGTCCTTTGCTCAGTTATCCTCGCTCACTGACGCTTGGAGTACATCACGCTGTGAATGAAACAAGTCTCTTATAAATTGCCTGGGCAGTCATAGTTGCATGATGAGTAAAAATTGCTCCTTGTCTGTGTGTAGGCAGCACTTGTGTGACCGGAGCAGGAATAATCCATAAACCTCATACAAATTGTGTCCTGGGTACCTAACACAGGCATGCTCAGAGAGGGACAGGGGCCTCGCGAGCATGTCTGCGTAGGAAACGCTGGCACGGACGAAACCTTGTTTGCTCCCACACTAAGGGCATCGATTTTGGTGGTTCCTCAGAGAGGTCACTGAAGAGTTCACTTTTGGATGATAACAGTTCTCAGTAATCAGAGAGGAAAGATCGATATATTCCTGCCCAGGGCCCCAGGAGGAGTTTCCAGGAAGGACCAAATTCCTCTGAGGCACATCTGCCTTTCTGCCAAGGCCGTCAGTGTTACCAGCAGCGTGCAGATGGCAGGCAGGGAGCGTGCAGGTAGCATGCAGATAGATTCCTCAGTCTGGGTTTTACAAGCTGAATAAATTTTGTGATAAATAAACACTCGGTTGCTTTTCTAGGCTCAGGGTAAATTCTGGGCTTCCAGGTTCATTTTCCTTTTCTGCTGCTGTATAGTCCTGAGGTATTTAGGGATTTCTTGCAAAACTTCTCATCCTACACACCCGAGTAATTTTTTCTCTGCGTTTTTTTTTTCTTTTTCACAAAGCACTGACCTGTGAAAACTGAAGCGTGAGATTTGTCAGCACTAAGGTGGCAGAAGAAAAACAGAGAGGGGATAGGTAGAAAACTGTTATCTTCATGGCTGGAAGTGTTGCCCATTTTCTTATTTTGTTTTTAATGTTCTATGGGCTAGAAGGGTTTGGCTTATTGACATCTTCAAGCATTCTCTGGAAATTTTTAATTGATTGACCAGTAAATTGAAAGTCATTATACTGAGAGCAAAGACAAGCTCAGAGTAACAGAGTAACAACCGCATAAATGGGTCTTCACCACATCTCTCTTAAAATCATCTCTTTTTCTGGCTGGAAAGTCATACCCTTCTCAATTGTTTGTGCCTAGAAGCTATTCCACATCTTTCTTCTAAACCAAATCCCTCAATTTATTTAAACCAAAACCAGAACAATATATTCCAGCCCTCCCAAGAGAGTCAGTTTTTCAGCTTGATTTCCGAAGGAAACAAGGTTTAGCAGGAATTGCATGGCGTGCCTGTCTGTCTGTCGCTCACCTGAGAGCCTGGCGGTGTGAGACTACTGGAACTCACAGACTGCTTTCGGCCACGCTCAACCAACGCAGACATGTCTCGAATGTGCTAGGTTCTTAGCAAGATCATGGAAGTTGTCACCTGGCTCAGGAGGAAAGCCTCAGGTTAGTGGTGTCTTTGTGGGGAAGGAGGGCAGAACTGCTCAGTGAGCGTCCTCACAGTCACCAGCCACCCACCCCTATCATTTTGGGCGCACAACCCCTAAGCCTGTCACTGTTCAAAGTGCCTCTTGCTTGGGGAGCGAAGCAGAGAGCTCTTCGGGAAGTCTCCTTTCCTTGGACTCAGATTCAGGGGCTCACTCTGGGACTGTCTGCATCGCAAGGTGAACTCTAGGTGTGGTGCTGGGCAGGACGTGTTCAGAAAAGAGCAGGGGCAGCAGTACAGCTGCATCAGCAGGTCTCCCCAGCAGGGCAAAGGAGCCTTTGGCTGTTCAGAGAGAGCTTGGAGGGCCAAGTGACACAGAACTGACCTACACCCCTCACGGGCTCTGCAATGCCTTTTACCTGACCAGTATTCACACCGTTCCAGCCTGTTCCTTACAGATGACAGGGTGTTGCAATTTCTGCTCCTCGTGAGAAATATGTTATCCCAGTGAGTGCCACAGAGACTTCAGTGGCAACTGCCTGAATGGGAACGATGTAATTCAGCTTGAAAAGACCCAGCAGAATCCGGCCCATGCTGGAGGAGCGTGCGAGTGGCAGCTGAAAAGAGTGATCAACCTTGATGTCAGCCGCAGCCCCAGCACACACACTGTATTTACTGAAATCCCAGCCTTTTTTACAGAGCCTCCAGGTTAAATACTGCCTTAAAATGGCTCTCCTTAACCTGGAGTCATAAAATGCATGAAATGAAACCATGCATGGTGCTGAGAAAGCTGGGCTGTTCCTGCTAAACCGACGCGCAGTTTCTTGTTGCAGATTGAAGGGTGTGGGAAGCGGGGGAGGGAAATCAATGTTTCCTAACAGGGTTGAGTTGCTCAACGAGCCACACAACCAGCTTGGTACCGTTAACGACAATTCCTCCCCCCCACCCCACCCCAAGTCATTCTCTCATTTCTCCGAGGCCTTGAAATCGTTTAACATAGCATTGAGGAAAACCTGGGAAGCCCCCAGAGATGTGTGTTGCGATGTGTCCCTGCCCTGCAGCGAACTCACTCCGCAGCCTGCAGGACCATGACGTGAAGTCCACACTTGGCTAAGGACGATGAATAATGCGCGTAAAACTACACAAAACTCTGGACAAATTTGGAAAACCGCAATATTATAAGTGAGCTCCACTGCCACCAGCCTGGACTTTGGTCGTGTTCTGGTAGCGTGTTAGCCTTGTGGGCTCCATCTGTCTGCGTACGTTCTTTTTTTCCTTGGCAAGGCTGGAGAGGCCGTGCCAGGGTACCGCCAGCAGTCTTCATGTTTGGCGAACGGCGTGGTACAGCAGGAAGGAATCTGCAGAGCAAACCACCCGGCCTGAGGAGCCAGGATTTCCACTCCTTGTGTTCCACGGAGGTATTCTGCGCTAGCTCTAGTCTGGTCCCCCTGATGCAATGCCCATTAGCACCTGGGTTTTCTTCAGGTGCCCTCCTGGAGCACATCTTTCAGTTACATTTTCATGCTCCCAGGTCATTTTGCTCCAGGGTACTTTAAATGGGCCGTTGTCGAGGTTCACCCCAAAAGCAGACTTCCGATTTGCACCCAGGGGAGATGGCCAGAGCAGCGGATCAGACGTGGTGAGTGCATTCCAAAACCACGTAAAAGCACAGTGGAACTGATTTCCACCTTGCATCTTTCCTTGCTAGCCAAGGCCTTCAAAAATTTGCTCCTTCAAAAAACATTGGAGTGGGAACTGTATCGTTCTGTGTGGAACAACCAAGGTCAAGAAGTTGCAGCTTCTTCTTCTCAACATACATGTGAAACCTGTTCAGAGGACACCGAAAATGATGATAGCTCTTAGGTCCGGCTTACAAAGTCAGGCTGGAGAGGAGGGAGGAGCAGAGGAGTGGAGCGGCCCAAGTCACAGTCTGACACGTATCTAAAGTCACTGATGAACTAAAATAAATTTTCCCTTTCTGTCACAAAACAAGACGCTTGAGAATGTCTGCCATCTTTTTAAATTTCTGAAGCTGCATTTTCAGCACTGCCCATCCCCAAAGAATTTTCTGGTGTTCCTTGCTCCAACAAAATCTGGTTACATGAAAATTGACCTTCCTGAAAAAACATCTGACTTTTGTTATTACTTGTTTTGCTTCTGTGCCGTGATCCCTCCTCCAAAAGGACGTTATGAGCTGAGAACCCTGTCAAATGCGATGCAATTTATATTTTCCCCTCAAGACTGAAATTTATTCTCTTCTACATTGTCCATTTACCCAGCTCATTAGGTTTCTCCGTATTAGGTTTGTTATAGCTCTCCCTGGTCTTAAGCAAGCTAATTCGCACAATCTCACCTGCAGATTTATTGAGTTGTTATTTTCCTCATTCATACACATACATCATGACAGAAATCTTTGGGGTACCTGCTGTTTAATGTTTGAAACATCCCCACTCCTCTTGCTCTTTTCCCATGTCCTAGACAGTTTTGGTTCTCCTTCACCTGACCCGCTC
>NW_010401998.1:100710-102256 GCF_000710305.1 Buceros rhinoceros silvestris
TCTCCAGCAGCAGGTCTGGCTGAAATTTTTCCGCAAAGGAAAGGGCTCGCTTGCAGAGTCGCCACACTGGCTGTTCCACCGGCGCGCTGCCCCGGAGGCTGCTCAGCTCCCCAGGGTCGTGGCGCCTCGATGTTGCACTAGTTCCGTTTCCTGCCTGGGATTCTTTTAAAAAAGGATCTGTTCCCTCGTGCTTTCAAGAAATGATCATTTTATGACAAATTACCTTCTTTCATTTTCTTTAAACCCCGAATAAAAGAGGTCTAGAAACGTTAATTTTTCTGAGACGTGAGCAGTGTTCACTTGCATTCAGAAGTCACTTGCTAATTACCTGGTTTAAGGTTTTTCAGCAAGTTCTCCTTTATGAGGGTTTTTTGGGGTTTTTTTTACATTCAGATCACTTAAAAAGCTTGGCGAATTTCTTTTGCAGGAAATCACACCGGTATGGTCTGCAGATTATTTAGTGTTGCATGTTAATGATCATTTTGATAATTTTTTTTTTTATGAAGACAGAAGAACCTACTCTTCTCCCAAAGCTGGTCACACCAACACCCATTTTAATTTAAAAATCAAGTAAATTTTGCTGAGTTATTTTAATTCCTTGTAACCAGCTGAAATGTTAGAAGCTGATGACAGACATATCCATGGTAGAAAAAGATATTAGCTAATAATATAACCTATATCCGATTACCTCTTAGTCATTAGCTTCATAAAAGTTCTTAAAATAACCACCATTTGTCATTGCTATTGTTTATTTCCAACTCTTAAAACAAATGTTATACAAAGTAAATGCCAAATGCTAAATAAAGGACTAGCCAATCCCACTCCTTTTCTCAACTGCCCTTTGCAGGTGTCTTCCCCTCCTCTTTCACTGTACACAAGATTTTCTGCCTCTCACTGAAAGTCGGGGGGAGGAATACTTTCCTCAGCAATACTCGGCCTGCATTATTCCCCAGCCAATAGGACAATGCTAATAAAACATGCCCAGCCACTTGTTTTTAAAACAACAAAAGTAAAAAGGCAAAATACAGGTTAAAACCCACATTTTGTCAGCTAAACCACCAGTATCTTTTAGGTAATATAAAATACAGGGAAAACTTAGGGGGACAGAACCACCCTAGTTATTCTAATTCCCTGACAATTATGCCACACAGATGCTAACGAAAGGGGACCGCAGTCAGGTAGACTTTCACCCAGCTTCTGGAAAAATTAAGAGTATAGAAGTGTATTAACAGAAGCACTGTTTCAGAAAACAGAAGCTGTGGGTCCATCTAGCCCACAGTTCCCAGCAGAGGCCACGAGCAGCTCCCCAGGGAAGAGCAAATGTACATGGAATATCCCCAAGCTGCTCTCCAACCTCTGACTATCTCAGGTTAGGGATTTCCTGCGTTTGATGTGCTTTTTCCATTTAGTAATCCTCAACAGATTTCTATTCTGTCAACTTTTTGCATCTGCAACCTTCATGAGCAAGGAGCATCACAGATCCACTTTCTACAACTCCATTAGATCCACAGCAGCCTGGATTGAGAGAGATCTAAACCTGAGACTG
>NW_010401998.1:102424-108280 GCF_000710305.1 Buceros rhinoceros silvestris
CGCTGCTGCAAGCTCATAGGAGCTGTGTCAGGGAGGAGAGACTGGTGCCCCAGCCCTAGGGGTACCTTCTCTTCTTTTTTTTTCTTTTTCCCCCCTAGGGCAGATGTTGCTACGTATCAAGCATAGAAGTGTGACCTCCCAGTGCTAGCTGCTGCTGCTGGTGATAGCTGTTTAAGAAGGTGACATCGGTGTACACAGATAACACAGTGCCTGGACTGAGAAGACCCGTCAGTCTGCGGTTAGGTGATACAGTAGGCAGAAATTCTCAAATGTTTGGTGTGACCTACCCACCACTCGCCTCACGCTGATTGCCACAGCAGTATCCCTTGTGCTCCTTGTTATTACAGTGGCTGGGCATCTGGATTGCACTCTGCTCTGGATCATGGAAGAAAAAATATGGGTAGAAACCTGAGTGCCTCACTCAGCCTTTCTCCCTGCAAAGGGAGATGTGTTCCCTGCAGCAAATGTGAGCGTACTTACAGTTTTAAATGTCTCAAGTAATTGTGCTTTCACATTTCCCTCACAAGACTGTTCAACACTTCAAAGTAGCTCGAGCTTTTCCTGGCATTCTGTCTAAATATTCCCTTCTTAATCTCATCTCATTACCTCCTAAGTAATTGTATTCTGTCCTTGGGGTCTATTCACTCTGCACATTTACAGACTGCTAGCCAGTTCCCCTGAGTGTAAGCCTCACTCTGAGGCAAATGACATATTTTTATATCTGAAATCTTTCCTTCAGACTATTCACAATTATTCTTGCAATCTCCCATGCTAAGGGAGTCTCTACAGACATATGAGAAGGTAAATTTCTGACTTCAGAGGCTCGCAACCTTCACCCCCCTTCTTTGTGCTCTCATCATCCCACATGCATTCATGTGAATACTCCTTTGAATTCAAATGCTCTTTAAACGCCTGGAGTTTGTGAAGCTGGGATCAATACACAAAGTAGCAAAAAAGGAAACAGAAAGGAAAATACACAGTGGGTGAAAAAATCTCCAAAACTCCTAAGGCCTATAGTCTGCTGTAAGGGAGATTCTTCAACCCTGTCCTAATCTGTGGCTGGTTTCCATTTTTCAGATGTCGTTAAGTTGAAAGTATTCTTTTTCTCTTTTTGCAATTCCACATTATAGAACAAAACATAATAATTCTTCTTCATTTATTGCCTTTTTTTTGCATGCAGTTCTGAAAAGAGTTCTTCTCCCTTTCCCCTCACCTAAGATTGTCTGCAACACACTTATATGACTGTAAGTGATTTATCTTTCTGGTTTTATTTGCGTCTTCCCTGAATGGCTTCCAGTTCACAATGAATTATTTGATGGTACAGCAAAATGTAATCTAAGCTTGCCATTTCCCTGGCTCTCTAGCAAATACTTTGCTGGACATGAAATATGAACACACTAGAGAGAAGGAGATGTAGGGTTGTGGTGTTCATCCAGTTCTCTACAGGCTTGAGAGATGAGGCTGGTGTATCAGAAATGCAGTTAGTGATATTTCTTGTTTCTTCCTAAATCCAGAAACTATTGGATCACGCTCTTTACTCAGCTGCATGGCTGGTGGCTGGCCGGTGTAGCTGACAATCCCAGGAAAAGGTCTGCTTTCGAGGTGCTACGTAGAACCCATCATTCCAGAGCTGGTGCAGACCAAGCAGCTGGACCTCACCACAGACTAGCCGATGAGTTAGCAAGTTCTCACCCTGCTGGACCACCTTGCCACATGCCTAGAGACGACTGTTTCAAAATTAACTTGTTTCTGACTATGCATTGCAGTAGTGGTTGAGATGGATCAAACCAATTGGAGATGTTTTCGTATGGGGGATAGGATATGTGACACATTGAGCTGTTCATTCTACACTTGTAAGTCCTTGAATATCTGGAATTTTTATGGGGATATGATTTAGCAGCCCTACATGAGCCAGGGCAATCCAGCTAAAATACGCATGGCCACACAAGCTTCCACGGGGAAAACACCCGACCAACTAAACCTGCCGGCACAAGGCCAGGCACTTCTGCGTGCTTTCCTAGCTTTGTCAGACTGAGAAAAAAAGAGCAGAAGAAAATGATAAACATCCCTAACAAGCATAACTTCTCTTCTCAAGGTAAACATCGGTTGCATTGAAGGAAAATGCCACACGCGGCTCTCTGTGGTTTGCTTTGTCTGTAGATGGTCACCTGTTCAAAGGGAAACTTCAGCTAAATACCCTACATGAGCCAGGGCAATCCAGCTAAAATACGCATGGCCACACAAGCTTCCACGGGGAAAACACCCGACCAACTAAACCTGCCTGCACAAGGACAGGCACTTCTGCGTCTTTGGGTCGCAGGTGCTGTGGGCTCAGAGCTGCTTTACATTGCCCTAACAGTCCTGAGGTGAAGCTCATGCTGATTTACAGCCCCTGCTTGCTTGCTTGCTAGGTTGGGAGAGGTGTCGCAGGTAGACCTGACTCCAGTGTTGTCCCATTGTCTGTGGTGCGGATGTGCTGGCTGTCAGTGGCAGAGTGAGACACTTGCAGCTTCCGAAGGAATCTGCTGCCATGACTGCCCGCATGGTGCTCATTTTCAGCGCTGTCTGCAGCTCAGCTCGGCAGTTGCACGCTGCAATCTCAGTAGTGGTGACTGCCCAGGGCTGTGGGAGCGAAGCATCGGGCTGACATCAGCACATCACCATTGCGTGACGACCCCGCTCAGCCCTGAGCTCATCTGGGAGAAGATGGTGTGTCAAGTGGAACTCCCAGGAGGACCTGGGGCTTTTTCTGGAGGTAATGGAAGCTGAAATGCCGCTGGCACAAGGGATAAGCAGCTCCCACAGACCCAGTGGGGCTGCACTATTTTACATCAGTTGAGGATTTAATTTTGTGCTTGAAGTACACCCTTAAACTGAATGAGAACTGCACTGCTAAATGCCTTCTTGTTTAAATGATGAACTCAGTGGTTGAAAGAATATAAAATATTTATGAGATGGAGGAAGCAAATACAGTGGCTAAAATGAAGCACAGTTGAAATAAGGATACAGAGGGAATCTGAGTTCTCCCCTCTTTTCGTTTCCTGAGCCTAGTCTTACTTGTCCTGATGTTACGATGGGGTAACTACACTGCCTCCCACTATTTTATACCAGTGCAATTGCAATCAAAATTAAACCTTTAACTGTTTATCCCCTTTTAAACAGAAATGCTGAGTAAAGAGATTTGGAAATTCCTCTCTGCTACTTCTTGCCTAACCTAGATAATTTCATGGCCATTTGGCCATCAGCAACTGCCTCAGTCCCTGGCAAAGCCCCAGCCACATCCATGGTTTCATGGTGCCTCAGGCAAAGGCTGTGTCCAGCCAATAAAGGCTGCGTGTCCACACAGCCTCCCCTCCTGAAAGCCCTGAAGGCAGCAGAGTGACATCATGAGGTGCTGCGAAGGGACACCCACCCCTGGGGTCTGTGCGTGTGAGCCTGGTGACCTTTCTCACTGGTGTGTGTATTGACAGGTTGTGCAGGGTGACCTGGTAACCCAAGCAGTGGGTGGGGTGTGCAGGTAAATCTGTGTGTGCAACAGGATATGCGTGTAATGAGGAGGGGGAGTAACCAAAACCTCCCTGGACTAGCTGTACAAGGAGTGTTAGAAACCTGCAGGGTTTGCTGAGGTTCTGCAAGTGTTCGGTATTGCCGTTTCTCTGTTGTATTGCGGCTACTGATCCTGCAGGTGTCCTTCACTTGCTCTGATTTGGTACCAACTATGGGAGCTGAACAGTCCTTCCCGTAGCAAGAGCACACTGTGATTTTGGGCAGAAATGACCTTCAGGTCATTTTTCTAATTACAGTTAAAATTAAGACAAGGTACTACTAATGTCGTACCCAAGAGCTCATCGCGGATGTAGAGCAAAGCATGGTTTCTATCCCTTTTCACTACTATAGTACGTTCAGGAAATGAAGCAAAACAGATACACGTTTCCCTGAGGTTTGTTTTTGAAATCACATCACGCTGCAGCCACAGTTCCTGTTACCCAGCTCAGTCAATGCCTGGCGGTTCAGGATGGTGCACATACAGGCTAACACAGCTGGTTTATTGCCATTCAGACCCTCTGTCCCCACTAGCAGATCTCAGGCTCCGCCCCAACCCCCCCCCAGGAGTTCATTGGATGAGTAAATAAGTGACAAACGGGAAAACACAGCCGGGTGCCACGTTAACAAGAAGCAGGGTTGTGCAGATTTTGGGGGTCTTGCAGAGTTAGAAATGGTCATTGCGATGTATCATTTAGTCTTCATCTTTCTCATCCATTTCCACATGCTAATCTGATTACCTGCTCTATTTAAAGAATACTCGTTCAAGCAGATCAGAATCTGCTAAAACAATTTCCTTTCGACTCCCAAATGTCTAGTTTTAAGTCTGTGAGAAGTAGGATGGGTGCAGGTAGCAGCTCACATACTTTCCCCCTTTTAACATAGCTTCTAAAGCGTAAGAAAACCCTATTTCCTTGCTCCATCGGGTCTCCGATCTAATTAGATAGCAGTCAGCTGAAAGCTAAGGGATGGGTGGGTTTGCCACCTAAAAGAACCTAGGAAGATTGTGAACTTGTATCGGCGGTCTTGGTTGTTCCTGTTTTTCTATTTTACCTTCCCCTTAGCAAAGTAGATTGACTAAGGAGGACATCTGGGTCTCTCAGGACAGAGAGGGGTCACTCAAGGTAGAGAGGATGGTTAAGCAGAAATGCAGTATGAGGTTGATACGTCAAGAGAAGCCCAGGCAGGCTGGTATTTCCAAATTCTGTACTGGACAAGTTGGTAGGAAAAACACTGAAGAAGACATACAGCTCAATTTGAAAATATTGGGATCGATGGGAAACAACATTTGTAAAGGGGAGTCATGCTTCACAAACCGCTTTCAGATCTGTCAGAGGAGTTACTAAACGTGAGGAAATGGGTTACTCATTTATAAACTGAACCGAGATTTCCCCAAAGCTCGTGATACCATCCCCTACCATGCAATGTTAGAGAAATCAAGTGGTCTTGAGAGAGGAGAAAAACATCTTTCTTGAGCAATAACTGCCTAAGATGTGGCAAATCAAAGGTGGGAGTAAGAGTCTTATTTCTGTGTTGGAGGGATTACAGACTCATAAAATACCCTCAGCATACTCATAATTAAACTATAAAAGTATGTGAATAATGAGAGAGCAAAGTCTTTTGATAAAATTTTTCTCTCTAAAGCTTATTTCAAACGATGCAAACTAAGGCACGGAGGCCAGAATATCTCTAATGATCAGTATGCAGTGACGGGGTAGAAATTATTGCCACTAAGGAGAAAATGCTTGAAGTCCCTGTGGTGATTTCCTGCAAAACACTGTCTCAGTGATCAGTGATGGTGAGGGAAAAAAGTAAAGCAGAGTGTTAGGAATGATTAAGGACGGAACTGATAAATAGAAAAAAATATTGTGCCATCACGTTGATCTGAGACATCCTCTCATCCTGACCACTGCCCAAAAGGATATAGGACAACCGGGAAAGAGAAAGGAAAAATGTCACGAGCATGGTGATATCTATAGAGTTATTTCTAGCTAATGAAAACCTGAGTGAAGCTGCTTTTCCTCTCAGAAGAGGAAAGAACAGGAGGGGTAGGAGATAGAAACACAAAATCACGAGTGGTACGGAGGACACAGAAAAAGGGGAAATATTCACATTTTCTCACATGAGCTTTAGGGGCACTCGGTGAAATTTGAAGGGTTTTAACTAAAAAATGTATTTTTAGACAGCTCAGAACACAATGCAGAATTTGCTGCTGTCGGATGGCATTAAGGAAAAATGTACACAAGGATTCAAAAGGAATCCTGCAAACTCATCAGGAATCAATCTCTTGATGGTTATTAACTGTAACAGCAG